>NC_091980.1:234602359-234902359 GCF_044704955.1 Pristiophorus japonicus
AGTCAACCACATTGCTGTTGATATGGATCACCTTTCAGCCAGGGGGTGCAGAGCAGCACCGCTTGGGAACTTAGAGCCAGTGTGAATGCCATCGGCTTCGACAGTGCATCAATTTTTGATTGACGCCGACCATCTAGCGCTCCGTAGCGCCCCATAGTGGGACCGCCTGGAAAACCAGGCAGTCAGAGCTGTGCTAGCGGTGGTGAGTGAAATAAGGAATGAATGAGTTAAATTTGATGGTTTTGTTTATTTTTATCTTTGCGATTTATCCTATGTGGGGTGGACAAAGCATTGGGAATGTTTGTTGTGTGTTTTTTGTGGGGTGTTTTGTTTCCCCATGGAAGCTTCTCATAGGGCGCTCTGAGGCTTGCTCTTTAGCAACAGGTTTTCAGTTGCTCCGCCGGCCTTGCACCCTAAAAGAGGTGTGCAATGGCTCCCTTGGCACTCCGCTCCACACTCAGGGCCCAGATGACAAATTTTGAGGCTGCAGGCACAAACTTTACCGCCTCACTGCCATTACCGCCCCAAAATGACCAGAACCGAAAATCCAGCCCTTAGATGAGCTCTGCACAAATACCATCTAGAACAGTGGCTTTTCAGTGGAGCTTCAGCTTTAACATAACCATGCTTACTCCCTCCAGAGTCGGAATCTGCTCAAAAAAGTTCCAGTCTGATTAGCTGTACCACCAATAGTCCCTTGGTCACTGGTCTTTGGACCAAATCCGCCAAGTATTTCTTCCATCTATTATTCCATCTGTGAGGATGTAACCGCTTTTATCCTTCATATTCACCTAACATCCTCTGAATTTCCCCATTAGCTTCTTGATGTATGTATAGACATCCTGATTGTCTCTATTTCTTGCAGTTTGATCGATATATATATTGACTGTTACCTAACAGCCCTAATCATAAACCGTATATTTAATTTTAGTACTTTATACTTTTCATTCTTATCGCAGGACTTAAAAGAGATTGTGGCTTCTGCTGTTTCTCTTCATGATTATTTGCACCTTATCAGCTGGTAATTGATACTTTCCTTGATGTTTTTGTACATCTTAAAATTGCTTATCTTCCATGAAACTCAGAGCTTGCTCTAAATGTCCAATTCAAAAACTTTCCTCCTCTTATTATTGGTTCAAAATTCACTTGTCGTTTTTGACAAGATTCTGGTGTATAATCAGCATGCTGGGAGATTTGTGTGTGGATTCTGAGGCGGGAACTGTTCCGCCCCATAATGGCTGCACTGTAGATCCTGACCCAATCTGAGGCCTTCCATCTGTGTGCACGCCAATGCTGCTGGGAGCTCAGTACCATTTATTAAAATGTGCAACAACCGCATTGCAGTCCCCAAATCTCATGATGTGTGTTCTTTTACACCACAGGTAATTTAGAACAAGTAAAAGAGGAATACCTGATGCTGGTATCAGATGATACTGGTGGAAATGTTTTACTTTGAAACTGCCACCAGAGCTGCAGTCTGTGCTTCTGCAGAGAATGAAACACTGACTGGTCCTGAGCTGCCTGAGGTGGCAGGTAGGTAGGGGTGAGGGCGGGGGGTGGGGGGGGGGGGGGGGGGCGGGGACTGTTGCAGATTTTAAAGAAGCTCCCACATTATGAAGAAATGAAGAAAACTATTATGTCTTTAGATGCTCTGATAATGACTCCACGAGGCAAAGTATTGTACTTGAACTGTGGTGACCTGAGTTAATTTAATATAACTCCAGAGCGAGGATACCACTCCCTTTTATGCCTGGGTACCTGTGGTGTACAGGTGACCCCTCGGCCTCCACCAGTTGCACTCTCTGGTGGTGCCAGCATAGTGCATACAGTGTGAACCTTGTTGATGGTACCTCCGGTAAACAAGTCTCCATCTTATGCAACTATACAGTGACTACACAGAGAGTATATCTATAGTATACATATATAACCTCACTCTCCCCCAAGTCTTTTGTGCCAATACCTTTGCAGTATGTACTCTGACTTAGCTCTCCCCAGACTTAAGTACCAATAGCCCTTGCACCTTGGCTGTGCTTTGGCTTGGCTCTCTCCCTGTTAACCCCCAAGTCCTTATTGCCACAACATTGGGTAGTGGTTACCAGTTGGGATGGTTCAATGATGCAGTGGGGCTTCAGTGGGTTTTGGGTGGGATCCATGTGTGTGTCCATGGCTACATACATCCATTTCCCCCCTCCTCCCCCCCCCACATGAAGATCACGCCGGTGGCTCATCACATTCATATACATTCAAGTCCAGAAAAGGAAATTTGCATTTACATCATTGCATTTGTGGTACAGTTGTGAGGCAAGTACATTTGACTGGTGAAATACATTGATGGTACATCTTTCGGATCAGTGCTGGGGTCAGCACCAGTGCGTGAGGCCAAGCTAATTCCAGAGCTACTGGATGGTGTCCAGGTAGCCCAGTGCTGGCAGTGGGAACCCGGTTGGCATGAGTTGCCTGCTCTTAGGGCCTTTGCCATTGCTCCTAGCGTTGGGCAGGTACACAGAAGCCTGTGACTTCCCTGTCCTTTCCTTGCGCCCCAGGTCGCTACTGCTCCCAGAGGAACAGTCGTCTACCAGTGCACAGGAAACTGCTAACTTGCTTTCCTGGACGTTATTTGGTTTGGGATCCTGGCTGGTCCCGGTCCCAATTGGGAGAACCATTGCAAGTGACCCTTCGTTCCCAGATGTAGCCTTGGTGGCGAAGGGGTCTGGGGGCTGCGCCTTAGCGCAGTTTGCTCTTTCTGTTAATGAATCCATGAGGCAGGGGTATGGCACTTGAATTGTACAGACTCACCACAACCTCCCACATGCATACATAACATAAAGGTTATGTATGCATGCCAATGATGTAATGATATACTGTAATACTAGACCTGAATATACCTTACCTGTACACCAGAGGGTGCTGCTGCTGGAGACTTAAGGGTCACCTGTACATTGCAGGTAACCCAGTATAAAAGGGAGCTCACTTCTTGGTGTCCTCACTCTAGGAGCTGCAATAAAGGATTACAGTCTGTACAGTTCAAGTGCCATACCCCTGCCTCATGGAGTCATTAACAGAGTGTCTACATACACAATAACCGGCGATGAGGTCACGAATTCCATGCACAACATGTCTAATCTCAGCAACTTCCAACAATTCATCGATGGGGAAGATTGGGACGCCTTCGTGGAAAGGTTAGAACACTTCCTCATAGCCAACGACCTGGATGGGGACTCACCAGCCACACTGGCGAACAAGTGCAGGGCCAAGGGACCTGCTAGCCCCAGCGAAGACAACAACTAAGGGCTATGGGGAAACTCGTAACCTTAATACAAGAACAAATACAACCAAAGAAAGCATCCTTACAGCCAGGCACTGGTTTTACACGCACCGGTGCCCCGAAGGCCAAGAAATTGCTAAGTATGCTGCAGATTTAAGAAGGTTGGCTGCACCGTGTGATTTTGGTGACCACCTTACAGAAGCACTAAGGAACGTTTTTGTTATTGGGATCGGCCACGAGGGCCTCCTCCACAAACTGCTCTCTGCAGACATCACAGTCACCCTGCAGAAGGCAATCAAAGTGAGCCAGGCCTTCATGATTTCGGTCTGCGACTCCAAACAAATGATGATCCACACCCAGGATTCTAAACCAATGAACACAGTGAACAGAATGGTGACTTTTAAAGGCAGAAATGCTGCCCCGAGTCCCGCAACCCTGAGTCCGCCACATGGGGCCAACCGGCTAGCCCTGTGCTAGCACTGTGGAGGAAACCACAGGGCCCACCAGTGCCACTACAAAAACTATACCTGCAAAGACTTCAATGCGAAAGGTCACCTTCAGAGAATGTGCAGAAAAAGCTTTACTCACCGTGTTGCTGAAGAATTGGCTGATCACCTGGGCTCCGACACTGACGAAGACGAAGCTGCTCAGCCTCTGGAAGAAGAGTACGGAATTTAGACCTGCTCAAAGGCTTCTTGATTCATAACTGACTGGCTCGCCCCCGTATCCATTTCCATGAAGACTGGAGCGCCATTTATCTCGACTTCCATTCTCAACGGGGAACATTCTATGGTGCAGGTAAACATGCCATATACCTCATCGTGGGGCTGAGTTGCCTCTCTGACCACCTCTTCAAAATGCACGCTGGATTCATGGCCCTCTGCAGACTCTTCATCAACACAGTGAGTCCTATTTCTTTTACACGTTCGCTGGAGGTTGCCCTTTGTGCTGTACCCTTTGCACACATAGTCCTTAAAATGGCACTGGTGAGCCCAGTGATTTCCTCCGCAGCACCAGCATGGTGCTAACCGATTAGCCCCCCTCGGCAAACTCAGAGTTAAGGGACTCGGGGGCCTTTTCTGAGATTCACGTTCTACAGTCCTGTCTCTAAAAGGCGCCAGTCTGTGTACAGTTCTTGCCGGGATTGAGTCCTGAGGATGAGTCATCCGCCTAGAGCCGCAGGTCGAGGTCATGAATGCCTGGCTCATGGTGATGGCCTTCTGCAGTGTGACTGTGGTATCCACAGATAGTAGCCTGTGAAGAAGGTCCTCGTGGCCGATTCCGATGACAAAGATATCCCGCAGCGCTTCGATGAGGTGTTCATCGAAATCACACGGTGCAGCCAGCCTCCTGAGGTCTGCAGCATATTTCGTGATTTCCTGGCCTTCGGGCCGTCGCTGGGTGTAAAACCGGTATCTGGCTGTGAGCTCTCTTTGGGCTTGAATTGTTCTTGGATCAGCGTTACAAGCTCCTTGTATGTCTTGGTCATTGTCTTCGCTGGTGCCAGCAAGTCCCTAACGAGACCATAGACGGTGGGCCCACAACTGGTGAGCAGGATAGCTCTGCGCTTATCAGCCAGTGTGGCCAGATCATCGCCTGCCAGGTCGTTTGTTGTGAAGAAATGGCTGAGCCTCTCCATTAAGGCATCCGAATCATCCCCATCGGCGAACTGCTGCAACGTACCAAAGTTAGCCATTTTCGCATGAAAGTCCATAATCTCGTCGCCAATTGTTATGTCTTTAGATGCTCTGATAATGACTCCATGAGGCAAAGTATTGTACTTGAACTGTAGTGACCTTAATCCATTTAATATTACTCCAGAGTGAGGATACCACATGGTGGACTCCCTTTTATACCTGGGTACCTGTGGTGTACAGGTGACCTCTCGGCCTCCACCAGTTGTACCCTCTGGTGGTGCCAGCATAGTGTATACAGTGTGAATCTTGTTGATGGTACCTCCGGTAAACAAGTCTCCATCTTATGCAACTATTCAATGACTACACAGAGAGTATATCCATAGTATACATATATAACAAAAACTTTCCCCGATGTTCCTACAAATAACGAGCCACAGTTCTCAGTTGCTGCACATCCTCGGAGACTTACCACAGAGTCTGCATGTAGATGTGATGTTCCGTAAACATCCTCCTTTTCAGGTGAGTCCCCATAAGATCTGGGTGCAATGACTCCAAAGTCATAAGCAGATTTCTCTTCAGCCTCTGCTGGGAAAGTGGCACACCCTCGCCTACTCCTTACTCCTCAGGATCCAGAGAAGCGCACGATGTACAGTCTATTTAAAACTTGGGTGGAGCAAGAGAGTAAAGCTCAACAGAGCAATGACCAAGGTCGTGCGGATAAAACAGAAATTGATGGAGATACAGTCCAGAATTTTAACTTGGAGGTGGGTAGGGAATGGGGTGGGGGGCGGGGGAGGGGTGTAGAGGGGGGCTGGAATGCGTTTGGGAAACCCGGGAGAAGGTGTTTTCCTTGGGCCCTGCTGAATTTAACATTTTGTTTCTGTTTCCTGCCTGCAGCCATCCAAATTGAGAGGCTGTCAGGCTGTCGGACAGGTACAATTGAGGAGGGAGGGATCAGAGGTCGGTGGGGGAGGTAGGATGTGCAGGGATCAGAGGGGCAGGAGATCGTGGGGGAGGGATTTTGGAAGGCCAGGGATCAGAGTGGGCAGGAGATCAATGGGTGGGAGGTTGAAGTATGAAGGTTGGGGATCAGAGGGGGCCAGAGATCGGGGCACGGGGGAGGGGTGTTAGGAAGGGTGGCGATCAGAGTGGGGCAGGGGCCAGAAGGCTGGAGAAGGGCTGGGGGATAGAGGGTGAAGATCAGGGGCTGAGAATCGTAAGACTGGAGGGGGGATCACAGGCCGGTGGCAGGTGTGTTTGGAAGGCCGGAGGGGGGAATCAGACATCGGAGGTCTCGTTGGGCGGGGGGCGGGGGGGGGTGGGGGGCGTGCGGAGTCCTTTGGGGGATGTCAGGGGAAGATCGTAAGGGTCATAGAAACATAGAAACATAGAAAATAGGTGAAAGAGTATGCCATTCGACCCCTCAAGCCCGCACCACTATTCAATAAGATCATGGCTAATCATTCACCTCAGTACCCCTTTCCTGCTTTCTCTCCATACCCCTTGATCCCTTTAGCCGTAAGGGCCATATCTAACTCCCTCTTGAATATATTTAACGAACTGGCCTCAACAACTTTCTGCGGTAGGGAATTCCACAGGTTAACAACTCCCTGAGTGAAGAAGTTTCTCCTCATCTCGGTCCTAAATGGCTTATCCCTTATCCTTAGATTTTGATCCCTGGTTCTGTACTTCCCCATCATCGGGAACACTCTTCCTGCCTCTAAGCTGTCCACTCCCGTCAAAATTTTATATGTTTCTACGAGATCCCCTCTCATTCTTCTAAACTCCAGTGAATACAGGCCCAGTCGATCCAGTCTCTCCTCATATGTCAATCCTGCCATCCTGGGAATCAGTCTGGTGAACCTTCGCTGCACTCCCTCAATAGCAAGAATGTCCTTCCTCAGATTAGGAAACTGAACACAATATTCCAGGTGAGGCCTCACCAAGGCCCTGTACAACTGCAGTAAGAACTCCCTGCTCCTATACTCAAATCCCCTAGCTATGAAGGCCAACATACCATTTGCCTTCTTCACCGCCTGTGGTACCTGCATGCCAACTTTCAATGACTTATGTACGATAACACCCAGGTCTCGTTGCACCTCCCCTTTTCCTAATCTGTCGCCATTCAGATAATATTCTGCCTTCCTGTTTTTGCCACCAAAGTGGATAACCTCACATTTATCCACATTATATTACATCTGCCATGCATTTGCCCACTCACCTAACCTGTCCAAGTCACCCTGCAGCCTCTTAGTATCCTCCTCACAGCTCACACCGCCACCCAGTTTAGTATCATCTACAAACTTGGAGATATTACATTCAATTCCTTCATTTAAATCATTGATGTATATTGTAAATAGCTGGGGTCCCAGCACTGAGCCCTGCGGCACCCCACTAGTCACTGCCTGCCATTCTGAAAAGAACCCGTTTATCCCGACTCTCTGCTTCCTGTCTGCCAACCAGTTCTCTATCCATGTCAATACATTACCCCCAATACCATGTGCTTTAATTTTGCACACTAATCTTTTGTGAGGGACCTTGTCAAAAGCCTTTTGAAAGTCCAAATACACCACATCCACTGGTTCTCCCTTGTCCACTCTACTAGTTACATCCTCAAAAAATTCCAGAATGATTTCCCTTTCATAAACCCATGCTGACTTGGACCGATCCTGTCACTGCTGTCCAAATGTGCTGCTATTATTGATTCCAACATTTTCCCCACCACTGATGTCAGACTAACCGGTCTATAATTCCCCATTTTATCTCTCCCTCCTTTTAAAAAAAGTGGTTTTACATTAGCTACCCTCCAGTCCATAGGAACTGATCCAGAATCGATAGACTGTTGGAAAATGATCACCAATGCACCTACTATTTCTAGAGCCACTTCCTTAAGTACTCTGGGATGCAGACAACAGGCCGTGAGGATTTGTCGGCCTTCAATCCCATCAATTTCCCTGACACAATTTCCTGACTAATAAGGATTTCCTTTAGTTCCTCCTTCTCACTAGTCAGGGGGTGTTTGATCGGGGGTGGTCGGGGCTTTGGCCTGGTTGGATCCAGTGGAATGGCACTTACCTTCTGGATCCAGCAGTCCTTGCCTTTCTTTAGCTGGCAGGTTTCCCGAGGCATTGGAACCCAGCCAGCCAGTGTTCAATTTAACATGTAGCTTCAAAATGAAGCCTGATTATAATATTTAATGTGCCAACCTGCCTCCTGGGAACGGGTTGGTTGCCTGCCACCCCCTCCCCCATCCCACCTCCGTTAAAACCAGAGGCGGGCGAGTTGGAGGCGGGTTGGGGTTGGGATTCAGATTTCAAACACAATAGTCCTTTCATTTGCTCTGGACATTGTAATACCCCTGTTTTTCTCTCACTGCAAAGCAACAAAAGCTTTGGCAAAAAGCCAAACAGCCAGGCTGAATGAAGGCCACTGACAAATGTAACAGCAGCTCGACCAAGAGCCACAGGTGGAATAGATGAGCCCAACGTGTCGTTCAACCATATTATGTATAACATTGCCTTAAGTTCAACTTTTGTTTTGCCAACCTAAATAATGCTACATGCAATCCATTCAGTTTTTAAAAAGATATTGTCATGACAAAGATGGTGCGGCATTGTTATACAGAACAAGAAGGGCTCATGTTTGGTATTTGGTCTATTCTGAGATAACCATTCTCCAGGTGTCTGCAGTGGAACCACTACAACTGGTCCTGTGTCTGTGGCCCAGAAAGGGAAGAACTGGCCAGCTTCCCTATTGCCGACTGTTAAATTGCAACCGTTGTTGAAAGTATACACGTCTGGTGCTTACTGAGGACAAGAAAAGATTGAGATCTCTCACTGTCACTCACTGTTCAAGTTTACCTATGAAAAACCATAGTTTGAATGAGATACAAGAGAGCCTCTTCTGTTCCTATAAACATACCGTGGCATGTGTCCACAGTCTTTAGACGGGATGGGTGGGAAGAGCATAGTGACAAAGTTACTGTTATGTGTGGCCAAATCAGCTGTCTATTTGAATTAGCAGTATTTAGTAATACACCCATTTTATATTCTGGTCTCTCCGAGTACCTCACTAGAAGGTTATATTTTCAAAGATATTCAAAATTTAATGCACTATTTGTATAATATACTATTTGTATAATCCTTAATCATAACACATCTGCATGTTACAAATATATGCCTGTTGTTCAAAATCAAGACTCACTTTTAAATTAGGTGTTAACCTTAGCTCAATCACACCACTCTTGCCTCCAAGTCAGAGGGTTGTGGGTTCCAGTCCCACTCCAGAGACTTGAGCACAAATTATAGGCTGAGACTTCTGTGCAGTACTGAGGGAGTGCTGCACTGTTGGAGAATGCCGTCTTTCTGATGAGATGGTAAACCAAGGCAGTGTAAAAACAATATTTTCCGCAATAAAAATGAGAATATAATTGATATTTTGTGACAATGTATGAGTGCAAGCATTTATTCTATTTATTGTCAACATTTTTGCAAGTAATTTTCCAGAATAGCCAGAAATAATCTATTGTAAAAATTCCACTGAACACCATCATGTTGCTCACTAAGATAAATTTATTTTATAAATGCCAAATAAACTTTCCCCATATACATTTTTGGAGATTTTTTGGGGAGAGGTAATTTTTAATTAAAGCTTAAAAATTTGCTGGTTCTAATTAACAACACAACATTAGCATTGTATCCCTACTCACACCGAGGAGCACTCTTGTTTTTAAATAGAGAATGTCCTTCAAGACAACAATCTGCAATTTAATGTATTTTGAGTACTTTTTAAACCAGATGCTAATGATCAATCTATCATTTTGAAATCCTGTTCTATTTAATAGTGTTCAAAGCACATCAGTGTATAGAATGACTGCCTGAATTATGCCGTTTTCAGACCACATTTTTCCTTTAGGTAAAACTGGTCTGTAATATGTGAAGACAACTCGACTGTCCTCAACACTAAGAGGATGGCCAGAATTTTAATTTGGAGGTGGGTAGGGAGTGGGGGTTATGGGGGTGGTGGGTGGCAGGTTTCCCACTGGCCTTGCCGAATTTAAAGGCATTGCCTGATTAGCATTTTCAATCTGAGTCATCCCTCCTCCCGGCAGCCAGCCAGATGAAGAGGCTGGCTGTTGGGTGGGGGGACCTGTGACACCAGGCCGCAGAGACGAAGGGGAGGAGGGAGCGAGGGTGGATTGAGGGTTGGAAGGGTGAGTCAGGGGCCGAGGATCGAAGGCTCAAGGGGTGATCGGAGGCCTCATGGGGAGATGGGTTGGAGACTTGGGGGGTGGGGGGAGGTCGGGGGGAGATCGGAAAGGTGGGGGTGTGTCTGATTGTGGGGGAGTTGGGGTGTTGGCGAGGCAGGAACACTGGATCCAGCAGGTAAGTGGAAAGGCACTTTCCTAGATCCAGCAGTCCTCACTTTCCTTTAGTTGACGGGTTCCCCAAGGCCTGGGAAACCCATCCACTCACAGTTAAATTTAAAAGGGTGGATCACCATGAGTCACAGAGCCTTATTATAATATTTATAGTGCCAACCTGCCTCCTGTGAGTGGGTTGGCTGTCCATACCATCCTGCCTCCCTTAAAATGACTCCAGCGTGAAGTGAGCAGGTTGGAGGTGGGTTAGGGTTAGGATTCATATTTTTAACTCTTAACCTCCCACTCGATCCCAACCCACCCATTTTTTGGGGCTAAAATCCCCCCCCGATGAGTTTCCGTGGGATCTCACTCGCTTCAGTGGAAGTTCAGAAGAAACCTCATTTCCTTGTGTAAATCAGATCAACCAAAGTTACGGTGGTGGATTGGGAGAAGCCCCATGGAAATTAACCTTGACCATGAATATAAATATAAAATCATTGAAGAAGGTTAAGTCTCATATTCTATTCAAGAATCATTTCAGAAACATCGGGGCACGACTTGCTGTCACTATAACGGCAAGGTTAATGGTATTTTCTGTTATTTATGGGTAAATGGTACAGCAACTTCAAGTGACAGCAGATGCATGGTTAAATGTGACTATCCAGAATTGCTGTCTGAATTGCACCACTCCATTATTAGCTTTGCAAAAACAACATCCTACCCTTAGCCTCCCTAGTGTTTTAGCTGCCCCATCTTTTAGGAACTTGCTGGATTTGCCCATTAAGTGCCCATTAAGTTCACCACACAAAGTCATGTCTTGTCATTACAAGTGTAAGTACCCTTTAACGACATGATAAATGTTAATGATTGCCAATCAACCTCTTTAGCATTGAAAATTAACTATTACAAATGTGGAGTGTCATTCCTTCAGGTTTTGAATTTTTGGAGGGAGATTTTTAAAATGTCAAATAGTAATTTTTTTTTCTTACTTTACCTTTCTATCTCTTTTTTCTCTCTCTCTTAATCCAATCTATCTTTTCCTCTCTTTATTCCTCTTTCTGTACCTGATTTGACATTGAATTCACCCCCTGTAATTTTCCCTCCTCCTGAATCCTTCCTGTGTTATTTTACAATCATTAAATCTCATTGATTACCTTGTTGGTTGCCCTGTTCACTCAGGTCCCAAATGCCCTGTTGCCCCCGCTGCACCGTTATCAGCTCGCACTTTCAGCAATGTTGTGACCAAAAAGATTTTTAACTGAAGGGTGCAGAGGCACGACTAACTAATGGCAGATGCCGTAAGATACCCTGTTACAACAAATGCGGCCCATCATCTGCTTAAATAAAATCAGAAAATGTTGGCAATAATCTGCTGGTCAGGCAGCATCTGTAGACCGAGAAACAGAGTTAACGGGCCCAAGTTTCCATATGATTTGCGCCTGATTTTTAGGAGCAATTGGTGGAGAACGGACTATCTTAGAAATCGCAATTCTGCACATTTTTTTTTCTGCAGTTCTAGTCAGTTAGAACAGTTCCACTTTGGAACAGAATTTTTTCTTCAAAAGGGGGCGTGTCCGGCCACTGACGCCTGATTTCAAAGTTTCCACGATGAAAACGTACTCCAAACTAACTTAGAATGGAGCAAGTGAAGATTTTTGTAGAACTGAAAAAACCTTGTCTGCACATTAAAAAATCAGGCACAGGTTACAAATTAGGCGTCCAGAACGAGATGGGGGGGGAAGGGAAGTCATTAAATTCTATAATAAATCCTTATTTATACTTCTACAAATATTATACAAATAAATCCAACCTGAATAAACATTTATAAGCAAAGAAAAGATTAAATAAACCATCTTCCTACCTGTGTGAAAGTGCTTCAGCCAGGGAGAATTCTGCAGACATTCGTTCCCGCGGGGGGGGTGGGGGGGAGGACGGGGGGGGGGGGGAGGAGAAAGCCGTTCGTTCCCGCGGGGGGGGGGGGCGGGGGGAGGAGGCAGCCGTTTGTTCCCGACGGCGGGCGGGGAGGGGGAGGGAAACGGCTGCCTCAACTTTCTGAAGCTTCCTGCAGCATTCTCACTGCTGCAAGAAGCCTCAGTGCTGATGTGCTGATGGCAATGTGCTTTTATTAAAAAATGTTCAAAAATTAAACAGCTACATAGAACTACAAAAATGGCCGAGTGCCAATGTTTCCTTCACACTGCGCGTGCGCGAACGCTCCAACGTGCACGCGCAGCGTTGCCGGCAGGAAAAAACTAATTTAAATGGTACCCGCCCCCTCCCACTTACAAAATCACCGCGAGTGTAGGCTCTGCCCCCCTGGGCGCCACGCCAAACAGACAAGGAGCTGCAGGACTCTCCAGAATCGCGCGCTTTTTTTCTGGCGCCGTTTTAGGCGTGAAAAACGGGCGCCCAGCTCGGAGGAGCACCCGTTTTTTATCCTGTGGAAACTTGGGCCCAACATTTCAGCTCAATCACCTTTCATCATCTGTTTGTCAGCATGAAATAAGATCCTGCTTTTGAAATGTTTCCAACGTTCTCTGGGAGGATGATGATTTTTGCATTTGTAGACAAGAGGTCATTTGTATTTTGACCCCGTCTTGAGGATGAGCAGCAACTGCAGACAAATACCTGAACCTCTTCCTGAGTTTTTCACATTGTATGGTTAACCAAAAGGCATTGAACCAGACAATCTCTGCAACTGTTAGAGGCCTGGGGATAAGATCAATAGGAGCAGGGAGGTCTCACTGCAGTTGTACAGGGCCTTGGTGAGGCCACACCTTGAATATTGTGTACAGTTTTGATCTCCTAAACTGAGGAAGGACATTCTTGCTATTGAGGAAGTGCAGCGAAGGTTCACCGGACTGATTCCCAGGATAGCAGGACTGACATATGAAGAAAGACTGGATCGACTAGGCTTATATTCACTGGAATTTAGAAGAATGAGAGGGGATCTCATAGAAACATATAAAATTCTAACGGGATTGAACAGGTTAGATGCAGGAAGAATGTTCCCGATGTTGGGGAAGTCCAGAACCAGGGGTCAAAGTCTAAAGATTAGGACTGAGATGAGGAGAAACTTCTTCACTCAGAGAATTGTGAGCCTGTGGAATTCTCTACCACAGAAAGTTGTTGAGGCCAGTTCGTTAGATATATTCAAAAGGGAGTTAGATGTGGCCCTTATGGCTAAAGGGATCAAGAGGTATGGAGACAAAGCAGGAATGAGGTACTAAAGTTGCATGATCAGCCATGATCATATTGAATGGTGGTGCAGGCTCGAAGGGCTGAATGGCCTACTCCTGCATTTATTTTCTATGTTTCTATGCTTCTATATAACAGGAATTCATAACAACATTCAAAAGCACTTCTCCACATGTCTGGCAAATGCATCAGCTATAATCACAGAATAGAAGAATGTAACAGACAAATACACTTCCATTTTTGTGTACAGTGATAAATATCTCAAGAGCATTAATCATAACCTTTGGTATCAAATGACAATCAAACCTCATTATGAATAGTCAAAGAAAGAACTTCCAATTATATCTGACTCTGCTATTCAATTAATCTGTACTTGTACTGACAAAAGATGACCTTCCTATTGCAATACCACATCTTTGTTTAGCTTCAGATTTCTTCAGTGTTAGGCAAACTGCAAAGTCAATCGTACAGACGTTGACAGTGTTTGATCAAAACATTTGAGTCTGCCTAACTGTTTCCTATATCATTTAATCAATTTAGGATTCTATGCTATCCTTAAATACTGAGTAACAAAAAGTATTAATATTTTCTATTCTGTCCCACATTTTGTATTAACTATATCTATATATGTGATGAAAATGTGGGGAGCAGTGATTTTTGGCATTCTTCAGGGGTAACTTGCAAATGCTTCAACTAGCTTCTTTATACTGTATTAAACATAAATGTGTCATTGTTTCCAAGTAGTCTCTCCAGCCTTCTCCTGATTCCTGTGGAGTGTTGACTTCCAGTCAGAGAAAGTTCCTGAACTTAATGATTTATGGCCTTCCCCAATTAGTACTTAACAACGACAATTCGTGTTTTTTTTTAGCCTGAGATGAGTACGAGCCTAATAGGGCTGTGATAAAAGGGCAAAAGGCACTAGAAGAACCAAAGAGGATTAACGAGCTTCTCCATTTATTCTTCTTCCTAACAGCTGAACTGTTACAACTATTGACACTCATCAAAAGGCCCCGCTCTGAACTCTGTCCAGACTCTGCAGGCTCCAATGGACATCTTCAAATACAAATAATAGAGGGGCGAGAGCTTCCCCTGTGTGATGCCAAAACCAACAAAGCCTCTTGGATCAGGTAATAAAACTTCAGCTCGCCCCTTTGAGTTTTATTTACTGGCAGCTGACAGCGCAATAGCAAGGGGCGAATTCAGCAAGAATGACACAGTCAAGGCTCCTGTCAAACCCGAGCAGGACCCTTGTCTACAAGCACCTTCATGACTGGCATTTTGCTCAAAGCCCTCTTGCACTGGTCCTTGACAGCTGATGACATCACAAAAGACACTCCAGACAGATGCCTACATGGCATCCTGCAGCATTTTAAAAGAGAGTTAGTAGTTTTAATTATGGTTGTACTATGAAAGGGAACCATGCAAGCTCCACGGGAGACCTTTGATCAGGCCCTTTTGCTAGTACAATGCCACGGAACTGTGACTATTCCTAGTAAGGGGTCTTTTCTTGCTGAATGACTCACCAGTGATCTTTGAATGTAGACAAGCTTCTACCCCTCCCTCTTCATTAGTGAGCATTTCTATACAGTGCTTGAAGATTGGGAGCATACAACTAAAAAAATCCCCGCTGCTTTTGGTCACTATTTAGGAAGCCCTGAAGGACTCTGAGTGACTTTATTCATTAAAACAGGTTGCCATTAATTAAATGTCATAATAAAATAATCGAAAGCACTATTGTTCGAATGACCTATTAAATTTTCCATTAAAAATTCAGAGTGTGGCGTAAAAAACGGAGAATTTGGAGAAAAGTAGAAAAAAAAATAAAATACATAAATTGCATTTTTAAATTGAGGCAATTGAAAATTGCAGGACATTTTTGTTTTTAAAAGGAAGTCATGAATGTAAGTAAGCAGCAATCGGAATATTACCTGTTATTAAAAGGCAAGCCAGCCATGTGGTTTATCCACCCATAACTAGAGAAAAGATTAGTATTCAGCATTATTCTCCTGTAATTACCCATATCTAGACCCTTTCTTTCAAATTTAAGCCTAAGTGCTCAAACCACTGCGGAATGAAGAATATGAATTAACATAAGAGCCAGATCATTTTGGAAATCTTTATTACTTATCATACCACTTTGCATAGAAAAATAATAGGGTATGGATGGGAATGACTAGAAATTCAGCACTATGCAAAACTAGATGGAATTACTGCAATAATCTCTACTCAAAAGAAAAACTAAAATGCATTATTTTCTTTTTCTGCAGTTCCTACCAAAGCTTCTTCGTTATTTATAGAACATATTCAATTCTGTGGTAATTGCTTGAATTTGTGAATTGTTGCAATACGGTGAGTTATAGCCAGCTTGTCATTGTGGAGATCGTGTTTACTCCATAATAGTTCCCTCAACTTCCAGCAACATTTGGATTTTCCTAATTTCTAAGAAGTATCTATAATACCTGTTTGCAAAATAAATACTCCAAAGTCCTATTAGGGTAACATCCATATAAAGTGAAATACTGCAGGACAGAACAAAAAGACTGACCCAACCTCTTACCCTCCCCCACGTGGCTGTTCATCTCAGCTTACTTTACATGGATTTAACACTAATGTTAGACAGCTTTGGGCTTTTTCATAGAACATATGTCAAAAGGAGGATTGACACACTGATCTGAGTTAAAGCATTTGTTAAACTGCACAAAACAGTGACAGAAACCACTGCCAGGAACACCAACACAGTATGTTAATGTTTTGAGATGAATTTCACTTAAAATACACAAGAGTAATTTCCTTTCCTTTACAAACATTTTCCAGCTACACTGGAGAGAAAAACAAAATGGAATCAGAGTGGAGATTTGCTATATTTGAATTGATATAGAGCAATAGGTAAGTGACCAAACACTTCCATTATTTTTTAATTTCAGATTTAACACCAAGAAATAAACTTGTCGTGGCAGTAACAAGAGTTGACCCATTTTGTTAAGATTAAAAATATAGGGAACTGTTTCACCTTAAAGTCCCAGTTCCCAAAGCATTTCCAACTGCATGGATTGCACACCTCACCCAAATAAAATGTCCCATGAACACAAAACAGGCCTCATTTGCTTTGGAGTGCTTCTTAAAGCAAAGTTGCTGTTGTTATATTGAGGGGGTAATTTTGACTTTTCGTGATACTGTAGTGTAAAAAGGGCAATAGCGACTCAGCTGCCCGTTATACATCTCTCCCGATTTTCATTTCCATTGTTAGCTGGAACTTCCCCACTAAAAAACGCATTGGGGACATATGACATAATTGGACTGCTATTTTAATTTATTCATGAGGTACTTGCTTTCGTTTCTGATCTCAGTCAGTTTCAGAGTAAAACTGCTAGTCAGTAACTTTCCGATGGGAACGGGGCTTTAAATTGATTTTCTGAATTTTAACCTGTTCCCAATGGGCAGGTTTGGTTAAAATTGGGCCTATGTGGAAAGGCGACACCAACTGAAGAGTTCACAGAACGTTCACCATCAGGCAGTCTTCCCAAGGGTTCAGGGCATAATTCAGGGATCATGTGGCATCAGAGCTTCACAAATCAGTGCATACATCAACGGGAAAGGAAAGGGTACCACTCCATAAATGTTCAGGCCATTTCAGACCACAGAAATCGCATCCTGCACATTATTTCTCATTAACTAGTGAGCTATAGGGGCCAAAATTTCCCTTTCCGATAATGCCTCTGGCTGCCTGAAAGCGGCGGCTACAGGGGGGCACAGAATGGCCACCAACTCTCTGTGGAGGGGCTGCCATTTTGAAAATTGCCCTTTGTGAGTTTTGGACCGGTGCCCGGGACTGCTCCGCCCATTTTCCCACTGCGGCGCATATGCGCCGACCCCTTACCGACTGGCGAGGACCGCCTCGCGAAATTGCTCCTCAGGAAATTGCCCAAATTGTCCCTTTACTGGTATTGCCCCACGGGAGCGGCCCTGCCCCAATCGGTGCCCCTGTCGGTACACTCTCTGTGGCATGGTGGCCCAGCCACCCTTAAAGGGGCAGGTGCACTGCCGTAGTTGCCATGTTAAATTTTTTTGTTGGCCGACTGCCAGGTTGGCCCGACAATTATGGCCGTGGGTTCAGCTAGGCCGCCAATAGGCAGCCTGGCACCTCCTCTTGGGTGCCAGGCCACTGGCCCGGCCGAAACCCTCACTAGTGGCCCAGTGTTTGTCACTAATGTGGCTGCAGAGTTCACAGCGGCCCTCATACATAGAGCACCATGTACTGAAAAACATCTGTATTGTGCCATGTATAATGAAAGTCTCTGCACTGTTTAGTAACTTGTAAAGAAATGTAAATGTATTCCCATCTGTTCCATGTACTGCTTCTTTGCTACATGTAACATGATTCATGATCGGTATTGAAATGGATCCTGGAATGTAATGTAAACCTGTTCTTATCTGCTCCATGTAATACCCTTATTTCCACAGTACTACATGTAACGTGACTTACGGATTGTACTAAACTGCACCTTGAAATGAAATGCACGCTAGTGCATTGTATGGAACTGCTGTCAGCATCCAAACGAATTGCTGACTGCAAGGTACTGAACTATTTTCCAATGTATTGTGAAAATTTTATATGAATAAAGTATATTTTGGGAAAAAAATAGTTCACAGCGGCCCTCCCCTTTAACTGAAGGGGAGAGACATTGTGACGCACCAGCGCGATGACATCATCAGTGCAGCGCTGATGACTGACAATCTCGGCTACTCTGCCCCACCCCCACTTCCGCCCCTCTATTGATGGCCACTTCGCCCTGCCCCCATTTCCGTCCCCATCATGGTGACACTTTTGCCCCGCTCGAAAAAAAAATCCCCGAAGTGCTGAACGCTTGGGGCGGCCAGAACACATCGAAAACAGCTAGAGCAGCTCGTTTCCGGCAGTGGGCAATTTCGGCCCCATAATGTTTTTATTCTGTAGTACTCTAAGTTGCTAGCATTATTTGGTGGTCCAACAGAATAAATGGGTGACTTTTCGGGGACCTAGCCTATGATTTACAGCCATAGCTGATGACTCCAGATAGATCCTCCACATGGCCAAAGTATCCAACATCATCACTATTTGCTAATAATTCTGCCATCCAAGGAGGAGTGAGCACGCAATAAGATGAGGACCAGGCCCACAGAAAGAGGATAAGGAAAAGAAGGGTGGCCGAGACAGACAAACAGGCAAGAAGATTTGTGCTCGGGAGTTACTTCCAGTATTGGACACCTTCCACCACTCACCAGCTTTATTTTTCCAAAGAATTGTGACAATTCCCCCTCCCCCACCCCACCCCCAAGAACATGTCACACGATCTCGACACTGAAGCTGATGCCTCAGCTCAGCACTTTCCCAGCTATTACTACTTTTCTATAACTTCTTTCTACATTCTCCATATAAAGGGAAAACAATATATATATCTTTTTAGGTGATAGGTCACCATGGTGGCACTTGTCCTACTTCTTAACCTTAGGCTGTGTCTATGCATTCTGTGACTAGGAGGAGTAACTGATACAAGTTGAAGTCATTTTCTCATGTGGTTTCAACTACTTCAAAATAGCTGTTTCTTTCCCTATGGTTGTGCTCCCTAAGAAGCCCCAAACAGACCTGCTGTGCCCAGGCTACCTCCTTCCTGGAGCCAAGAATTTGCAAATGAACCATCAAATGTTTCTGCACAGAACTGCAGTGTGCAAGGTGTTACTGGGCACCACTGCCCTCCACCTCCACTTGTATGAGAGAATGTAGTGAAAACAGGTAAATGAGTTCTGTGTGATCTCTTCCTGATGGCACATAAGAACATAAGAACATAAGAATTAGAAACAGGAGTAGGCCATCAAGCCTCTTGAGCCTGCACCGCCATTCAAAAAGATCATGGCTGATCTGGCCGTGGACTCAGCTCCACTTACCCACCCGCTCCCCGTAACCCTTAATTCCCTTATTGGTTAAAAATCTATCTATCCGTGATTTGAATACATTCAATGAGCTAGCCTCAACTGCTTCCCTGGGCAGAGAATTCCACAGATTCACAACCCTCTGGGAGAAGAAATTCCTTCTCAACTCGGTTTTAAATTGGCTCCCCCATATTTTGAGGCTGTGCCCCCTAGTTCTAGTCTCCTCGACCAGTGGAAACAACCTCTCTGCCTCTATCTTGTCTATCCCTTTCATTATTTTAAATGTTTCTATAAGATCACCCCTCATCCTTCTGAACTCCAACAAGTACAGACCCAGTCTACTCAATCTATCATCATAAGGTAACCCCCTCATCGCTGGAATCTGCTTAGTGAATCATCTCTGTACCCCCTCCAAAGCTAGTATATCCTTCCTAAGTAAAGTGACCAAAACTGCACGCAGTACTCCAGGTGCGGCCTCACCAGTACCCTGTACAGTTGCAGCAGGACCTCCCTGCTTTTGTACTCCATTCCTCTCGCAATGAAGGCCAACATTCCATTTGCCTTCCTGATTACCTGCTGCACCTGCAAACTAACTTTTTGGGATTCATGCACAAGGACCCCCAGGTCCCTCTGCACCGCAGCATGTTGTAATGTCTCCCCATTCAAATAATATTCCTTTTTACTGTTTTTTTTCCAAGGTGGATGACCTCACATTTTCCGACATTGTATTCCATCTGCCAAACCTTAGCCCATTCGCTTAACCTATCTAAATCTCTTTGCAGCCTCTCTGTGTCCTCTACACAACCTGTTTTCCCACTAATCTTTGTATCATCTGCAAATTTTGTTACACTACACTCTGCCCCCCCTTCCAGGTCATCTATGTATATTGTAAACAGTTGTGGTCCCAGCACCGATCCCTGTGGCACACCACTAACCACCGATTTCCAACCCGAAAAGGACCCATGTATTCCGACTCTATGCTATCTATGCTAATACATTTGCTCTGACTCCGCATACCTTTATCTTCTGCAGTAACCTTTTGTGTGGCACCTTATCGAATGCCTTTTGGAAATCTAAATCACCACATCCATCGGTACACCTCTATCCACCATGCTCGTTATATCCTCAAAGAATTCCAGTAAATGAGTTAAACATGATTTCCCCTTCATGGATCCATGTTGCATCTGCTTGATTGCACTATTCCTATCTCGATGTCCCACAGAAGAGAAACATTTTCATTGGGACCATGAAAAGCCACCAAGTAGGGAAAGGAGGGTACATGTACTTTGCTGTTTCTCTGGATAGCAGAACATTTCTTCCTCATTTACTGTCAAGTGTGTCAGGCACAGTCCTAGAAGACTGCATTTAGTCTCTCTGTCAGTTCCTTCCTCACAGTTGGCGCCTCCTCAGGAGGGTCACATTTCCTTCAAAAAAGAATCCACCTTCTGCATGAGGACCTCTAAAGTATGTCCAGGAAAGGCTGTAGTTCTGCCCATATTGACCCTTGCAGCCTTTTCCTCGCACAGCAAGCAGGTTTGATTTGTACAGACAAAACTTCCCTCCCCTTTAAGTGCCAGCAGCAGCCTTTTAAAACTATCAGCGAACAGTAATCCTGGATATCTTGTCAAATTCAGTAAAAGTAGCAAACCCTGCTGGCTTGGATGCAGCCACACCACAGGCAGGAGCAGCACCTAACTTGCTAGTCTCAGGAAATTGGGGCTTACCACTAGTTGCCAGGTGTTATTGAGGCAGATTTTCCTTTTATAGTGCCTGGGTGTTTCCTACCACCGGGCACGGTGAATGGAGGAAAATTGGATGAGGAAGGACTACACATAAGCAACAGAAGTCCCCATTTTCCATCCATTTAAATTAATAGACCTAAAACCAGGCAGTGTCCATTATGGGTGTGTGATCATCCTTGCTCGATTTTCCTCTGTGTGATGCAGTCAGGCGATTCAATAGGAAAGTTTGCCCTTTTTCTACAGATATGCTTTGTTTCAATTTAAGAGAAAAAAATAATACAGCTCAGTACAAAATTGACTGCCTGGTCCTTCTCGACATTGGTCAATGATAGGAAACTAGCACTATATTGCGCTATTGCACTGAGCAAAGCCTTCAATTTTATCAATCTGAAAAATATGTATCCAAAAAACGACAGGTGGCCTTACTGCCCACTGCTGCATGCTGCTGCCGACTGCTGCCGAGGTAGCCTGCCATTTTCCTCTCCACGACATTTTCCTCTTAGAGTGAAGCGGGCGGGAGGGGAGTACCGCCGGGAATCGCCTGCTGACATTCTCTGGTGGCCAAGTCGCGTAAGTGACCTCCCGCCCGCCGAGATGCCAGATTGGTGCAGGTGTGAGTCGGCGGGAGTTGGTGCCAGCAGGGGGAAGGACTGTTGCACGGAGGCTGTTCTTACCCCGACGGTAAGTATGAAGACCTGCAAAAGAAGGTTAGTGAACATCTTTTACATTTTTTTTTAACAACGACTTACCTGGATGGGATCCCCTGAAAGTGTTCCGGTGATTTTTTTTGTGATGTTTTTACTTTTCAGGTCTTCCACCCTCCCTCGGCCCGAATCCATCCTCGCCAGCATTTGGGCCTATGCCGCCGAGATTGAGAACTCCTGCCCTCTGCCGCCCAGATTGACGGCATAAGCCGTTATTTTGCCACCAGGTGATACTGTCACCTCTTTTCAAGGAATCTTTCTGGCAAAATACCGCCCGGTCTCTCGCTGGCCATTGGCAGTCCTTTGGGTGGCAAATGGGCGGGCCTTGCAGCTCATGAAAACCGGAGCCACAGTATCTGACTTTAATAGGTTTTATATGTTTGCTATGCAGTTGGACATATCACAAGTCCCTTGTTGTAAGCATTCCCCTATTAGACACTAGATGGCATTCTCCTGCACAGCATCCCTGTTGAGTTAATTGCTTTTAACTGATCCCATAACTCGATTACAAGGTGAAAATTTCTGTGTCCCATAAGCAGATCTCTTCACACCACTTGCAATAAAATAGATGAATCATTCAATTTTAAAAGCATTTAGTCACACAAGAGGTTATTGAACAAAATTAGGGCTCATGGGATTGGGGGTAATATACTAGCATAGATTGAAGAATGGTTAATGGATAGAAATAGAGAGTAGGAATAAATGGGTCATTTTCGGGTTGGCAGGCTGTAACTAGTGGGGTACCGCAAGGATCAGTGCTTGGGCCCCAGCTATTCACAATCTATATCAATGATTTAGATGAGGGGACCAAATGTAATGGGGCTGAATTTCATGTCCGCAAGAAAGCTGGCACACCTCCCGACTTTTTGGGGCCATCACCACCCGATCGAAATTCACAAAAAAAAAAACCAAAATAGGTTACTGCACTAACAAGCGGCTGCAAACTCCACTTTGCAGCAATGTGGGTGTCTTGATTGAAGCGGGATCACCACGGAGAAATTCAGCATCTTGGTAATGTGGATCTAATGAGCCAGCTGCTCCCTGGCCTTCTTAAAGGTCAGGGTTTGCAGCTAGGTCCTGAGGAGGGAAGGAGTTTACTTTCAGAATGGCTGGTGCTAGAAGACTAAGGAGGGCAAGCCGCTTTAGCGATGCCGAGCTGGAGACCCAAATGGAGGGTTCGAGGCCAGGAGGAGACTGCTGTATACCGACGTGGGGAGACCAAGTCGGGAGGTCTTAAGCAATGCATGGAGGGAGATTGCAGGGGAGGTCTCAGGCACTTCCATTCATGAGAGGACTCCCATGCAGTGCAGAAAACAATTCAATGATATCATCTGTCTTATGAAAGTGAGTACATCGTCCACCAACTGCTGAACTTGCATCTGCGAGCCTCTCCTTCAACATTCACTTATTTCCCATCCTCACTGTTGAGTCACTGAAGCAGCATTTCATTGTTCATTGTTCACACCTCTCTCTCGCTCTCTCTCTCTCTCTCATATATATATGTATTCTCGCAATGGAGGCTCCCTTTCATCTCACACTTACAGTTGCATGTCAAGGACAAACACTTGTGCACTCATTTCTGATTAGTCATCACAGTGGTACTCACCAAGCATTCTTTGTTTTGCAGGCCAAACTTGCTCACAATCGAGCCGAGCAAAGGAGGACTATTGGTGGCGAGCCAGACATCAAGGTCCTCACACCCTTGGAGGAGAGGGTCGAGATGCTCGTGGGTGGACATGGTGCCTTCCCTGTGGGCCAGGGTACTGCTGATGCCGATGTAGTTAAATGAAGGCCCTCTTTAATGTGCTCTCTCCTTGAATGCATCAGCACTTACTACTCCTGGAAGTCTGCAAGTTGCAGCCTCCATGCCTTCATCCCCCATCTCCCCCTCACGGCAGCCCTTCTCCCATGAATGCTTGCAGATGACAGACCGAGTGGCAGCACACCCAGCACAGTTCCAGTCACGAGACGTCGCAAACGAGCTGGAGGCCTGCATGAGATCCTTCTCCACATAAGCGCAGATATCTCAAGTCGCAGCAGTGAGAACATTGAGGGGTCAAGCCCCGCTGAGAGAATCCAGAGCACTCCATCGTTTGGGGATGTGACTGAGGAGGAAGAGGAAGAGGAGGACACTGATGGCACCAAAGCGTCACTACTTCCACCCACACGCACCAGCTCAGATACTGGAAGTGCGTGGTCTGATATAGGTGATGTAGTACAGGGGTTTGCACTGGGTGTTGTATTGGGGCCTAGCAGGCTGCAGCATGGTGACGGGGCTAGGCAACCTCATCTGCCATCTCTCCGGGGGTAAGTCCGCACAGGAGCTCTGCTGAGGAGGACTCAGATGATGCCGTCGATGTAGCGGCTTGCGAAAGAAGGGTGGAGGCCATACATTCACAGATGTTGGGGGCACTGACAAAGGTGCCAGAGAGGCTGTCGGAAGTGGTGAGTAATGTGGAGGAGTCCACCTCCCGCATAGTTGACAGCTCTGCGCACACCATGGAGCCCATCATTGCCAGTGTGCAGGCGACGGTGGACTCCCAGATTGCTTGTGCGGATCCAGCTGTGATGCCGCAACCTGCAGGTGATGTGGCAGCTGTCATTTCAGCACAGGCGCGAGGGAACGAGCATATCGGTGCTGGATTGGAGAGGATGGCCGTGGCCCTGGAAGCTTAGAATGCTCTTATGCACGGAGCGTCTTACTGTTGCCATGGAGCATCAAACTGCTGCCATGTCTGCTGGCTTTGAGACTCTGGCTGCTTTCATGCAGCCTCAGCTCGATGCCACCCGACACCTCAGTGTTGCATTCGCGGCTGGCTCCACCACGGGCCACAGGGGATCTTCTGGTGTCATGCCACAGCACCGACCTGATCTCTCTCAGCTTGATGGTGGTAATGTGCCGCCCCCCCCCGGTGAGTGACGCAGGCTCCTCGGACCAGGATCCTGATGATGTGCTCTCTCAGGATCACAACATTCCTGGCCCTAGACCTGCCACTCCGCCAGTGCCTCCATGCATGGCCTCGCCCGAGCCAAGCCAGACTGAACCCTCTCAGGAGGGTGCTGCCCAGTCTGCACCCGGCCCTTCCAGGTCCAAAGGTGGTCGAGGGCATCTGAGAAGGACATCTGTAACCCCGACACAACAACCACAGCAGCATTCCCAGATCCATGATGCAGCCACACAGGGGACACTTAGGCGTAGTGGCAGGATAGGCACGTGTAAGAGGTATTATAAGGAGATGCACAAGGGTAAAAAATGCTGTTGTGTTAGTTTCTGGTACTGTTTTTTGTTCTGTTTTTGTACTGACTTGCATCATGTCATAAATCTTTATTTTTTGCACATATATCTGGGCAGGTGTTTCATTTGAGAGTGGGCAATTCTATGTGAAGGCATTCATTCGGATGGCCATAGAAAATAAGTGCTGAAGGGTCACGTGGGGATGAGATTATGTGAATCGATCAGCAATGAGACGTGTCTGCATCTCCCTTGCAGGGTTATGATGGCGACGCTGCCTCCAAGCCAGGTGGTGACGGGGATCCTCCCTCCTCCTCCTCCTGCACCTCTTACTCATCAGGTGATACCACTGGCTCGACCTCCAGCAGCTGACCCTTCATGAGGGCCAGGTTGTGCATCATGCAGCAGACCACCACGACTATGGAGACCCGTTCATGAGAGTACTGCAAGGATTCCTAATGCAGTGCTTGATGATGCACCTGGTGCCAGAATGAGCGTCGTTGTAGGCATGCTCTGCCACTGTCCTGGGGTTCCGCAGTGGAGTGAGCAACCAAGTGGACAGGAGATATCCCTTGTCACCAAGCAGCCATCCACAATCCTGATTTGGCCTGGTGAAGAGGCTAGACAAACTGGTCTGGTGCAGAATGAAGGAATCATGGCTGCTGCCTGGATAACTGGCATCAACTGCCAGGATCCAACGCTGGTGGTCACATACTAGCTGCACATTGAGGGAGTGGAATCCCTTGCGGTTGACAAAGATCTCGGGGTGGTGTTGTGGCACCCTCAGGCCAATGTGTGTGCAGTCGATGGCACCCTGCACCCTGGGGAACCCTGCAATGCGGGCAAATCCAGTCTGCTGCTCCACCTACTTCTCCCTGGTCATCGGAAATGAGATATAGTCCACTCATCTCCTATACAGTGCATCAGTGACCTGCCAGATGGAGCGATGGGCAGAGAATTGTGAAATGTTGGAAATGTCTGCAGTCGCAGACTGGAAAGACCCCGTAGCATAAAAGTTCAGAGTTTTAGTGATCTTGGTTTCAATGATCAGAGCGGTCCTGAGCCTTGTTTGTGGCCCCAGATCTTGGCGCAGGGCATTGCAGAGCTTCCTCAGTATGTCCTTTCTAAACCTAAACCTTCACAAGCATTGCTCATCACTGAGCTCCAGGAAGGAGAACTGTTGTCTGTAGACCCTTTGACGGTAGGGCCTTCTGCCCCCAGGTCTATACTGGCCACCTCCCATGGCAGCTGGTTGATTGCCTTCGCTCTGTCCCTCCTCATGGTCGGGAGCCTCTGAAGGCTGTAGCTGGCAGGGCGCCTGCCCAGTATGTGGTGCAGAGGTTCAACGTACCTGACCCTCCTCCCGATGCCATCTCCCTCCTGGCCTCCCTCTCTACTTGGAGGCCTGCGCACATCTGCAGGCCCTTCTGGATGTTAGGCAGCCATGACTGTTGCCTCCCTTGCCCGCTGGCTCTCTACACGTTGCTGGCGGTGCCGCCTTCTCCTGCGTGCCGCCCAGCATCTGACAAGGTGTACAAGGCATTCCCCTGCCAACACTGATCGCATTGTGTGTGAAGGCTTCTGTGGAGCACAGAGTAAGGCCGACAGGCCTCCACTAATCAGTCAGAACTAAAAGTCCTGAAAACTCTCGCAAAAGTGATAAACACGACTCAGCAGCTTAAACAAATGCACAAAAGCACCAGCAAAGGTTTGCACCAAAAAGCAGCAGTGCGCACCCTGATGACATCATCACGGCCTCAAGCCCCTTACCACGGCAGAAGTCGGCGGATTGCGGCAGAAGTCCTCATCGGTGTAAAACATCCTGTGCTGAATATCTGTTGCGGGGGTCAATTGACCAGAATGCGGCAGCCAATCCATTTTGTAGAATGGCCCGCGAAACCTCACGGTAACAGTCCTTCCCGGGACCCTGAATTTCTGCCCCAATATATCCAAGTTTCTGATGATACAAAGTTAGGTAGAAATATAAGTTGTGAGGAGGCTGCAAAGAGACTTCAGGGGCATATAGACAGGATAAGTGAGTGGGCAAGAGCATGGCAAATGGATTATAACGTGGAGAAATGTGAAGTTATCCACTTTGATAGGAAAAATGGAAAAGCAAAGTATTTTTTAAATGGTGAGAGATTGGGAAATGTTGGTGTTCAGAGAGACCTGGATGTCCTTGTACACGAATCACTGAAAGTTAACATGCAGGTACAGCAAGCAATTAAGAAAGCAAATGGAACTTTGGCCTTTATTACAAGAGGATTTGAGTAGAAGAGTAAAGACGTCTTACTGCAATTATATAGGGCCCTGGTGAGACTGCACCTGGAGTATTGTGTACAGTTTTGGTCTCCTTACCTAAGGATGGATATACTTGCCATTGAGGGAGTGCAACGAAGGTTCACCAGACTGATTCCTGGGATGGGGGGATTGTCCTATGAGAAGAGATTGAGTCGACTAGGCCTATATTCTCTAGAGTTTAGAAGAATGAGAGGCGATCTCATTGAAACACACAACATTTTTACAGGGCTTGTCAGAGTAAATGCAAGGAGGATGTTTCCCCTAGCTGGAGAGTCTAGAACCAGGGGATCACAGTCGCAGAATAAAGGGTCGGCCATTTAGGACTTACATAAGAATTAGACAGGAGTAGACCATCTAGCCCCTCGAGCCTGCTCCGCCATTCAATAAGATCATGGCTGATCTGGCCGTGGACTCAGCTCCATTTACCCGCCCGCTCCCTGTAACCCTTAATTCCCTTATTGGTTAAAAATCTATCTATCTGTGACTTGAATACATTCAATGAGCTAACCTCAACTGCTTCCTTGGGCAGAGAATTCCATAGATTCACAAACCTCTGGGAGAAGAAATTCCTTCTCAACTCGGTTTTAAATTGGCTCCCCCGTATTTTGAGGCTGTGCCCCCTAGTTCTAGTCTCCCCGACCAGTGGAAACAACCTCTCTGCCTCTATCTTGTCTATCCCCTTCATTATTTTAAATATTTCTATAAGATCACCCCTCATCCTTCTGAACTCCAATGAGTAAAGACCCAGTCTACTCAATCTATCATCATAAGGTAACCCCCTCATCCCAGTGAATTGTCTCTGTACCCCCTCCAAAGCCAGTATATCCTTCCTTAAGTAAGGTGACCAAAACTGCACGCAGTACTCCAGGTGCGGCCTCACCAATACCCTATACAGTTGCAGCAGGACCTCCCTGCTTTTGTACTCCATCCCTCTCGCAATGAAGGCCAACATTCCATTCGCTTTCCTGATTACCTGCTGCACCTGCAAACTAACTTTTTGGAATTCATGCACAAGGACCCCCAGGTCCCTCTGCACCTGAGCATGTTGTAATTTCTCCCCATTCAAATAATATTCCCTTTTACTGTTTTTTTTCCCAAGGTGGATGACCTCACACTTTCCGACATTGTATTACATCTGCCACACCTTAGCCCATTCGCTTAACCTATCTAAATCTCTTTGCAGCCTCTCTGTGTCCTCTACACAACCCGCTTTCCCACTAATCTTTGTGTCAGCTGCAAATTTTGTTACACTACACTCTGTCCCCTCTTCCAGGTCATCTATGTATATTGTAAACAGTTGTGGTCCCAGCACCGATCCCTGTGGCACACCACTAACCACCGATTTCCAACCCGAAAAGGACCCATTTATCCTGACTCTCTGCTTTCTGTTAGTCAGCCAATTCTCTATCCATGCTAATACATTTCCTCTGACTCCGCGTACCTCGATCATCTGCAGTAACCTTTTGTGTGGCACTTTATCGAATGCCTTTTGGAAATCTAAATACACCACATCCATCGATACACCTCTATCCACCATTCTCGTTATATCCTCAAAGAATTCCAGTAAATGAGTTAAACATGATTTCCCCTTCATGAATCCATGCTGCGTCTGCTTGATTGCACTATTCCTATCTAGATGTCCCGCTATTTCTTCCTTAATGATAGCTTCAAGCATTTTCCCCACTACAGATGTTAAACTAACCGGCCTATAGTTACCTGCCTTTTGTCTGCCCCCTTTTTTAAGCGGAGGCGTTACATTAGCTGCTTTCCAATCCGCTGGTACCTCCCCAGAGTCCAGAGAATTTTGGTAGATTATAACGAATGCATCTGCTATAACTTCCGCCATCTCTTTTAATACCCTGGGATGCATTTCATCAGGACCAGGGGACTTGTCTACCTTGAGTACCATTAGCCTGTCCAGCACTACCCCACTAGTGATAGTGATTGTCTCAAGGTCCTCCCTTCCCACATTCCTGTGACCAGTAATTTTTGGCATGGTTTTTGTGTCTTCCACTGTGAAGACCGAAGTAAAATAATTGTTTAAAGTCTCAGCCTTTTCCACATTTCCCATTATTAAATCCTCCTTCTCATCTTCTAAAGGGCCAACATTTACTTTAGTCACTCTTTTCCATTTTATATATCTGTAAAAGCTTTTACTATCTGTTTTTATGTTTTGCGCAAGTTTACCTTCGTAATCTATCTTTCCTTTCTTTATTGCTTTTTTAGTCATTCTTTGCTGTTGTTTAAAATTTTCCCAATCTTCTAGTTTCCCACTAACCTTGGCCACCTTATACGCATTGGTCTTTGATTTGATACTCTCCTTTATTTCCTTGGTTATCCACGGCTGGTTATCCCTTCTCTTACCACCCTTCTTTTTCACTGGAATATATTTTTGTTGCGCACTATGAAAGAGCTCCTTAAAAGTCCTCCACTGTTCCTCAATTGTGCCACTGTTTAGTCTGTGTTTCCAGTCTACTTTAGCCAACTCTGCCCTCATCCCACTGAAGTCTCCTTTGTTTAAGCATAGTACGCTCGTTTCTGACACTACTTCCTCACCCTCAATCTGTATTACAAATTCAACCATACTGTGATCACTCATTCCGAGAGGATCTTTTACTAGGAGATTGTTTATTTTTCCTGTCTCATTACACAGGACCAGATCTAAGATAGCTTGCTCCCTTGTAGGTTCTGTAACATACTGTTCTAAGAAACAATCCCGTATGCATTCTATGAATTCCTCCTCCAGGCTACCCCGTGCGATTTGAGTTGACCAATCAATATGTCTTAGATGAGAAGAAATTTCTTCACTCAGAGCGTGGTGACTCTTTGGAATTCTCTACCCCAGAAGGCTGTGGAGGCAAGGGGCTAGAATTTCCTATGGCTCACCGCCCGGTTTCTGGGCGGTATTGGCCATCGTCGGTCTACTCCTGCACTATTTTCTATGTTTCTATGTAATCAGGTGAGTGAAAATGTCCTTACCTGAGTTACGACGCCGGTTTCGAGGTACCGCTAAGGAGCGGACCACCGGTGTACACCATCCTCAGATCGCCCTGGGCGCATTATTTGGCTGAGTCGTGACCCATAGGTAAGTTTAAAAAAAATGCCCACAACGATCAGCGGAGCTGGGTGGCAGGTGAATAGCTCTGCAAGAAAAAGGTTAGTAATTGGTTTATTACTAATTGTTTTAAAAATGTGTTGTGGTGATCAGTTTTAAAGTGTCTTTAGAATGTTTTTGGATTTTTTGGTTGATGTTTATTTAAAAATTATTTTTATTGTTTTTCTGGTGTTAGGCCCAACCAGAGAACCCCAAATCATCCCCACACTCTCCAGCCGCAATTTGGCTAACTTTGGCAGGTCCTGACCCCGCTGCTGCCTACATCCAGCCGCTGAAATGACTTTCCCGAGATTGGGTTTGTTAAGCCCGCCCAGTGAGGTTCCCGGCCAATTAGAGGAAGTAGGTCTGGTGTCGTGATTTGATGAAACGTCATCAGCCGGTTTCCTTAAAAGGACCATGGTCAACATTATTTTGATAATTGTGCTGTCAGTGTTCTGCAGCATTGAGGTGCTGCATCATCATCATCGAGGTGCTGCATCATCATCATCGTAGGCAGTATCTCGGAAGTGGAATTGCTCCCATTCTTAAAATAAGCTCTTAGGTGGCTGAACAGTCCAGTACAAGAGCCACAGACTCTATCACAGGTGGGACAGATAGTCGTTGAGGGAAGGGGTGGGTGGGACAGGTTTGCCACATGTTCTTTCTGCTGCCTGCGCTTGATTTCTGCATGTTTTCGGCGATGAGACTTGAGGTGCTCAGCGCCCTCCCGGATGTACTTCCTCCACTTAGGACAGTCTTTGGCCAGGGACTCCCAGGTGTCATTGGGGATGTCGCACTTTATCAGGGAGGCTTTGAGGGTGTCCTTGTAACGTTTCCGCTGCCCACCATTTGCCGTGAAGGAGTTCCGAGTAGAACACTTGCTTTGGGAGTCTCATGTCTGGCATGCGAACTATGTGGCCTGCCCAGTGGAGCTGATCAAGTGTGGTCAGTACTTCAATGCTGGGGATGTTGGCCTGGTCGAGGACGCTAATGTTGGTGCATCTGTCCTCCTAGGGGATTTGCAGGATCTTGCGGAGACATCGTTGGTGGTATTTCTCCAGCGACTTGAGATGGCTACCGTACATGGTCCATGTCTCTGAGTATCAGGAATGTACATGCTGTTTGTAGCCACCAGATGGTGTCATTGTTGGAGGCCACTGAGAAGTACGCACAAGGTGCTGCTCTGGTATAAAAGGCCAGCCATTTTGAGAGTCAGGCACTTTGAGCCGTAATAAAGCAGAGCCAAGGTTGTACCTTGTTCAGTTAAACAGTACTCAGTTTGTACCTTTATTGCATACATAACATTTGGTGACGAGAATACAAGAACCTTTGTTTGTAAAATGAGCACGATTGGATTTTTAGAGCGATTCGTGGAGGGAGAAGCTTGGGAAGACTTTATGAGCCGATTGAACCAGTACTTCATGGCCAACAAAATGAAGGGGGTCGACGATGCAGATCGGTACCGGGCTGTGTTCCTCACTGTGTACAGTTCAAAGATCTACAGTCTGATAAAGAATCTACTTATGCCTAGTGATCCAACAGAGAAAACATACGAGGAGTTGTGTACATTGGTACGGGAGCACCTCAAGCCAGACGATGGCATCATCATCACAAGATACGGGTTTTATACACACGTTCAATCGGAGGGACAGAGCGCGGTGGAATTCATTGCCGACCTGAGACATCTAGCGGGACCATGCAAGTTCGGGACGGTGGTGGCAGACATGCTGCGGGACTTCTTTGTTATCGGTATCAACCACGAGGTGATCCTGTGCAAACTTCTAGCGGTGGAGGAGTTGGATTTAAAAAGGGCCATCCAGATCACTCAATCATGTATGATGACGGACAGGAGTCTAAAGCAAATATCGGTGAAGAACCGAACCTCGGCAAGTAATGTAACTGCGTTTGATTCGGCGTTCGGCAGAGCGGCTCATGGCAGGGCCTATCCGGAAGCATTCGCGAAACCTGTGGCTGCCCAAAGTGCACCAGCGGGAATGTATCCTACTTCTCCGTGTTGACGTTGTGGGGGAAATCATCGGCACCAGCAGTGTCGACTTAAGTAATATAGTTGCAAAGACTGTCTGAGAGTGGGGCATCTCCAGTGCAAGTGTCCGCAGATGAGCAAGCGAGATGCGACACACCACGTGGAGGATGAGAGCCAGACTAGCGCGGATCCGAATACACAATCCAGGATGCCAGAGGAGGAAGTGTATATACTGTACTCTTTCATAACCAAGAGTAAACCAATTTTGATTAACATGAAGTTTAACAGGATACCAGTATCAATGGAACTGGACACCGGGGTGAGTCAATTGATCATGAACGAGAGGGCATTTAATAAGCTGTGGGATACTAAAACTGTGAGGCCCAGGCTGAGCCCTATTAACACCAAGCTGCGCACGTACACCAAAGAACTGATAAAGGTGATTGGCAGTGCACAAATTAATGTGTCATTTAACGGTGCAGTTCACGAGTTACTGCTGTGGATTGTTCCAGGCAATGGCCCAACGCTGCTCGGCAGGAGCTGGATGGAGAAAATCAGTTGCGACTTGAGCGACATAAAGGCGTTGTCATCGGAGGAAGATACATGCGCCCAAGTATTGAGCAAGTTCCTCTCGCTGTTCGAACAGGGTATCGGCAACTTCACGGGAGCCAAGGTGCAGATCCACGTGGTCTCAGATGCAAGACCCGTCCATCATAAAGCTCGGGCTGTGCCGTGTATGATGAGGGAGAAGGTCAAAATTGAACGGAACACACTGCAGCGTGAAGGGATCATATCACCGGTCGAATTTAATGAATGCCCCATTGTTCCTGTGCTGAAAAGTGATGGCACAGTCAGAATCTGTGGAGACTACAAGGCTACGATCAACAGGGTTTCGAAACAAGATCAGTACCCATTACCGAAGGCTGATGACTTGTTTGCGATGCTAGCCGGAGGGAAGTCGTTCACAAAACTGGACTTGACGTCGGCCTATATGACGTAGGAGCTGGTCAAGACAGCGAAGAGAGTTACTGTTTATTTACCACAGGTGCCCGTTTGGAATTTGCTCAGCTGCAGCAATATTTCAGAGGAATATGGAAAGTCTACTGAAGTCCGTTACCAGAACCATCGTGTTCCAAGATGACATCCTGATCACAGGTCGTGACTCCAAGGAACATCTGAACAACCTGGAAGAGGTTCTACTGCATTTGGACAGAGTGGGACTCAGACTGAAACGCTCGAAGTGAGTCTTCATGGCACCAGAGGTCGAATTCCTCGGGAGGAAAATCGCTGCTGATGGCATCAGACCTATTGACGTGAAGTTTAACAGGATACCGGTATCAATGGAACTGGACACAGGGGTGAGTCAATTGATCATGATCAAGAATGGACCCAAGCCACAGAACGTGACGGAGCTGCATTCGTTCCTGGGTCTACTCAACTACTTTGGTAACTTCCTACCTAAATTGAGCACCTTACTTGAACCACTGCACATGCTATTGAGAAAAGGCAACAACTGGATGTGGGACGCATTGCAAGACAGCGCTTTCGAGAAAGCCACCAATCTAGTTTGCTCGAACAAGCTGCTGGTACTTTATGACTCATGTAAATGTTTAGTTTTGGCCTGTGATGCATTGTCATATGGAATTGGTTGCATGTTACAACAAGCCAATGAGTCGGGAAAACTTCAACCTGTCGCTTATGCATCCAAAAGTTTGTCTAAAGCAGATAGAAAAAGAAGCTTTAGCATGGGTGTACGGTGTTAAAAAGATGCATCAATACCCGTTCGGTCTGAGGTTTGAATTAGAGACCGATCACAAGCTGCTCATTTCTTTGTTTTCCGAGAGCAAAGTTATCAATACCAACGCTTCATCCTGCATCCAAAGATGGGCGCTGACATTATCTGCCTATGATTATGTCATTCACCACCGACCTGGTACAGAGAATTGTGCCGATGCTTTGAGCCAGTTGCTGTTGCCCACACCGGAGGTGGAAACGCCACAACCGACGGATCTAATGTTAATCATGGATGCTTTTGAGAGTGAAGGTACCCCTGTCACGGCTCAACAAGTTAAGACCTGGACCAGCCAGGACCCGATATTATCAGTGGTAAAGGGTTACATCCTCAAAGGGGATTGGTCTGCCATACCTAAGCAAATGTGCGAGGAGGCCAAACCATACATTCGTCACAAGAACGAACTGTCTATTCAAGCAGATTGCATATTGTGGGGCAATCGAGTTGTAATGCCTAAGAAAGGGAGAGAGAGGTTTGTGCGTGAGTTACACAGCACACATCCTGGTAAAGTGATGATGAAGGCCATTGCCAGATCCCATGTACGGTGACCAGGAATTGATTCGGAGTTGGAAGCATGCGTGCATCAGTGCAACACCTGCATGCAGCTCAGCAAAGCACCAGCGTAATCGCCGCTGAGTCTGTGGTCATGGCCATCCAAACTTTGGTCCAGGATCCATGTAGATTTTGCAGGTCCCTTCCTGGGCAAGATGTTTTTAGTGGTGGTGGACGCTTATTCGAAGTGGATAGAATGCATTATCTTGTCATCCAGTACGTCCACGGCAACCATAGAGAACCTCAATGTCATGTTCGCGACACATGGTCTGCCTGACATAGTGGTGAGCGACAATGGGTTGTGCTTCACCAGTCAGGAGTTTCAGGAGTTTGTAAAACTTAACGGCATAAAACATGTAAGGTCAGCACCGTTCAAGCCTGCGTCTAATGGGCAAGCAGAACGTGCAGTACAAATGATCAAGCAAAACATGAGGAGAGTAACCCAAGGGTCACTGCAGACCCGCTTGTCTTGCATACTGCTGAGTTACAGGACAAGACCCCACACACTCACAGGGGTCTCGTATGCTGAACTCATGATGAAAAGTCGCCTTGAGACCAAGTTATCTCTTGTACACCCGGATTTAAGTAATCATGTTGAATACAGAAGACAGAGTCAACAAGGGTACCACGATCGCACAACTGTGTCATGCGAGATTTCTGTTAATGATCCTGTATATGTGTTGAATTATGGTCAGGGTCCCAAATGGATCACTGGTACGGTCATGGCCAAGGAGGGCAACAGAGTATTTGTTATTAAGCTCAAGAATGGGCAAACTTGCAGGAAACACATAGATCAAACAAAGCTGAGGCACACGGACGAGCCAGAGCAGTCGGACGAAGAAACCGTCGACGACCAATCAACCTACCAGCAGCCTTCAGAGGACTCAAGGGTCATCAGTGAACCCGGAATTTCTATCACGGACTTGATCAATAAAAATGGACTTACAATTCCTGACATGGCCACTGCCGACCCCAACAACTCAGCCATCCAACTACCAGCCACAACAGACTCCGCACATTCACCCAAGGCCAGAATCGAACTGAGATGGTCAACCCGGGAGCGTAAAGCACCAGACCTTCTCAACCTGTGAAAGACTGTGATAAGATCTCAGAGGAGTGTATTGTCATGTATATACATGCTGTTTGTAGTCACCAGACGATGTCATTGTTGGAGGCCACTGAGCAGCACGCACATGGTGCTGCTCTGGTATAAAATTCCAGCCATTTTGAGAGCCAGGCGCTTTGGGCCATAATAAAGCAGAGCCAAGGTTTACCTTGTTCAGTTAAACAGTACTCAGTTTGTACCTTTATTGCATACATATCACTGAGCCATACAGGAAGGTGGCTAAGACTACAGCCCGGTAGACCATGAGCTTGGTGGCAGTTTTGAGGGCCTGGTCTTCAAACACTCTTTTCCTCAGGCGGCCGAAGGCTGCACTGGCGCACTGGAGGCGGTGTTGGATCTTGTTGTCGATGCCTGCTCTTGTTGATAGGAGGCTCCCGAGATATGGGAAGTGGTCCACGTTGTCCAGGGCCACGCCGTGGATCTTGATGACTGGGGGGCAGTACTGTGCGGTGACGACAGGCTGGTGGAGGATCTTTGTCTTACGGATGTTTAGCGTAAGACCCATGCTTTCGTACGCCTCAGTAACTAGGTCGACTATGTCCTGGCATACACTGACAATGACTGCACAGAGGTGCACGGCTGCACTCAGTCTCTCCCATGACTCCCTCCATATGCTTATGGATGGAGTCACAGCACGCATGGTGGTTCTCTTCCCTTCCAATGGGTGGAAGAGACCTCCACAGGAGACAAACGCAGCCTGGTTGCACATTGCAGAGGAGGTCACAAGCAGGGAGGTGGTCAGGAGGACCTGGGTGCAGTGCCACAAACCTTTCAATGATCTCATCAGATCACAAAACATTAGTACAAAGCCACACTTAACCTCATCCTGCTGTGTCTCTCATTACATCGCCATCACTCTGCCTTGCCTACCCTACTCCTGCAAATGCTTACTCACACCAACTTACCTTGCACCTCCACCCATCCCTGTCTATCCACATAATCACATCCCATCTCACCAACCACCCCTCACACTCACACTCATCCTAGTCCAATCATACCAATTAACACACAAGGGTAGGCACTTGGGTGTTTTATGCAATGTTCATGTAAAGTTTCTGTTATTGTGGTGTCAAACATAGAAACCTTCATTTTCAACACTTTGTGTTCTTGGACGAATTGTGAGCATCTTTGCAAGTGGCTTAGTGAGTTGCGGTGAATGGTGAGACATAACAATACCCCCTACAATGGTGATGAGTGTGAAAAGAATGGCGAGGGCATTGTGAGATGCTTTATGGTGTTGGTGTGAGGTGGTGCCAACCTGACGCATCATGTGCCAGCCAGGGTGTATAGTGTCAAGTGAAGTAAATGTAGCCATGGTGAGGCCATCCCTGGCCTCCCGGGCAGCAATGTGGTCGGGTGCTGATGCCATCTGTCCTGTGCAGCATTAGTTGATAGTGGAGAAGGTTGGTGGTGTTGTTGTTAGATTCTGCTTGCATGCCTGGTGCTGCTGGTGTTGGGGCTGATCTTGGTGGGATTCTGAGGACCAAGGTGAGAGAGTATAACGTGCTCCCATGCTGCTAGAATAGATGGTAGGTGAAGTAGAGATGACAGAAGCAATCTGTTAATAGTGAGAGAGGTAATGAGGTCAGACTGCATGGAGACTTGTATAAAGACTTGCAGCATGGTGAATCTGTTGTGGAATGCAGTGAGGAAGAGTTTGTGGCTGAGGGAGCTTTTACTGTACATTTGAAGCTGTCAACTCAACAGCTGATTCAATGGCCACTGATCTCCCACCTCAGCTTCACAGACATGGTCCTTGACCAGTGTTGACCCTGTGGGCAAGCAGTCAATTGCAGAAGGTGAGCTGAAATTCAATTACTGTACTTTCTAAATTATATTCTTCATTGTATTTGTAGATGGAGTGATATTACTTAATGATATTATTTAAATATTTGTCACTCATATATAACTTTTATTATTTGATTGTACGTTAAAGATTCAACACCCACTATGTTAGATCAAACTTAAAAGGGGGAGAAATTCGTGTTGTTTATGCCTCCTGTTAGCACCCCTAGCCTGGGACGTGAGCCGCTGCCATCTCCTGTGAAATTCTGCTGGAGTTAGCAGAGGCGCAAACCGGTATCGGCACGATTCTGCTGGTAGCGCACAGGTTCACTGCGCACGGTGATGACACCCGTTTTTTCCCCGGAGTGAAATTTCAGGAGCACCCCGTGAAGCTGCCATGAGTGATGCTCGCGCCAGGTTCGCAGGTCACAAACTGGGCCGCATTCCGCTCGCGGGGCGAAAATTAAAGGGGAGGTGCGGCACACATTTTTGAAAAATGGCTGACTTACCAGTTGCGGCCTTGCCTTGTTCAATTCGTGGGGTCGGTACCACGATTTTGCAGCCCGGCACTTGGCTGCAGAGTCAGTAGCGTGCCCTCCCATTTAATGGAAGCCGGGCAGAAGTCCTGCCTCGCAGCGGTTACTGCCCTCAAATAGGGTGGTGATGAATTTTGGCCGCAAAATGTAATGTGGCCAGGGTCCCTTTAAGGATCCCAGTTTAAAAATGTCATGAATGACATCACCAAACCCGCTCCATCTAATTGGGCCGGATAATGCGCTGGGTGGGCTTAATGGACCCCATTAAGGTAAGTTCATTATCTACAGTGGGATGGAGCCAGCAGCGGGGTTGAACCCACCACGGACACCGGCCGCATCAGAACTGCCAAAATAAGGAAAATTCCAGCCCATGTTTCAGTAATTGCTATTATGCCATGATTTTCTATTTTAATCAATGACTCTAGTTTCTCAATTTTGTTTCTTGTGCTCTGTGCATAAATATATTTTAGTTAGGGTTCTCTTAGTTTATGCAATTTCATTGGTTCGCCTCTTTGCTACTTGCTTTTTTCAATGTTTGCTGCTTGTTCTATGGTAAGTGCTCAGTGGTATTTCAGGTAATCAGCACCATTCAATTAATAGTGATATATTCCCCTTCTTTAAATTTGATATTTAAACCAATTGAATATACACATTGGATAGGTGATACTTTCAAGTGTGACACATTTCCTATGCACTACTGACACGCACTAGATGCAAGACTTTTAAAATTATATAGATACAATTAAAAAGCTATTTTGGTCTGTAATCCTCTTAATAGCTTTCAATAAACAGGTTTTTACATTTTCCTACAATATTAATCTTTGAATGTGCACAGTTGTCATAGCAGCCAAGTGAAGAAGAATAAATCTACCATTCCTGCACTTATATAAGTGGTAGCCACTAAAATTTGGAGCTTCATGACATTTACAACAAGCACATTTAGAATGTGTTACATAACCACAGATGATAGGTCTCCACTTGTTCTTCCTGCGCAGGAAGAGCAGCCAAAACTTGTGTGTTGTTTTCATCTGACAATGTTTCTCTTTTTTTTATTTTATCTAAATTCACTTCAAAGGAATTGACGCCCAGAATTTCTCTGGGGTTCTCCTGATCAACTACCATAACTTCGGCGCAAGATTGACGGAAAATCCGTTTACACAGATTGTCATGGGTTTTTGCCGATCTTCCCCCAAAGTTACGGTGTCCAAGTTTAAAATGACTAAGGGCTAGAACCTCCACTTTTTTTGCATGCTTAACGCCCACTTAACGCCCATTTTACGGCTGAAATAACGTATAACGCCCATATATCGCCCATTTTGGCACAAAATGGAAATTGACGGGCATTTTTAGGAAACTTATCAGCGAGCCTTACTTTTCCCATGTGCTTAATGGCGAGAAAAAATAATACCGCCTGCCCACTTTTTTTGGGCGGAATCATCAGAATGGGCAAAATCCAAGCCCAGAATATCGCGCAGCATTACTTTCCGCACGGAATTAACGGCGAGATTCAATACCGCCCGTCCATTTTTTTTTGGTCGTAAAGAGCACATTTGGCGAAACTAACGCCCAGGAGTTCACCCAACGTCACTTTCACTACCTCGCACACATATCGCCCACAATATCGCTCGCCCAAAAAAACGCCCAGAAAAAGTGGAACTGTTCTGAACGAACGTCAGCAGTGTGGCTGCTATTTTTAAAATCGCAGGTCGCTTCATTCAAAAGGTTGCTTCAACTTCGGGGGAATTTGCATTGACTCTGGAGTTCTTCTCAGGTGAAGTGAACATCTCAACAGACATATTTTCAGACTCTGGACTATTAGGGGTTTACTCTAGGTGTATTTTAGTGAGGAAATCATTGCTTCTGATCAATCGCTATTATACTTTCAATGCAATGGGGCCTGCCATTTCTCAACCTGCATCGATTAATACGCAGATGCTGCAGAGTGCAGATGGCTCAATGTGTGATGCACATCATCATGTCCCCAATTTAAGACGTGCAAGAATGAGGAGGAAGGCCAGACCATACATACCCCACGGGTAAAAGGAAAAGAGGTCTTATCTCGACGTGTCCGAGCATACCTGCCTTCGGAGACTGCGCTTCCACAGGATGGTGATCATGAAATATGTGAGCTCATCAGGCCACATATGCAGCCTGCCATCAGGACATCAGTGTCGGTCGAGGTCAAGGTCACCATGGCACGGTCTTTCTATGCGCCCGGTTCCTTTCGGGCCTCCACGGTCGAGATTTACCCTCTGTCTCACCATGCAACCCATTGCTGCATTCGACAGGTCACGGAGGCCCTGTACGCAAGAAGGATGGACTTTATCAGCTTCCCCATGACCACGGAGGCTCAGACTGACAGGGCTGGAGCATTCTACCGCATTACTCAGTTCCCCAGAGTGCAGGGAGTTATACAGTGCACTCAACATGACCATGCGGGCACCTTCTCAGGATCCAGAACATTTTTGTAACACAAAAGGATTTCACTCCCTGAAGGTCCAACTAATTGTCGACCACAACTAGCTCATATTGGTAGTGAATGCCAAATGTCCGGGCACCTTCGATGAGCCTCACATCCTGCGTGAGAGCGCTGTCTCTGACATCTTTAAGAGTCAGCCACAAGGACAATGCTTGGTGATAACCGATATGGCCTAGCCACCTGGCTGATGACCCCTCTGCGTGACACCCACACCGAGGCCGAGAAGCGATACAACTAGAGCCACAGAGACACATGCAATGTGGTCCAGAAAACAATAACTGTGCTTAAGCAGCGCTTCAGATGTCTTGACCACTCAGGAGGGGTCTACAATACAACCCTGAGCAAGTAGGTAAATTCGTGGTCGTGTGCTCCATGCTGCACAACCTGGCTATCAGGAGGGGCCAAGAATTGCCAGAAGGGACTGATGCTCCACCTTAGAAGAGAGAGGAAGAGGACGACGAGGGGCTGGATGCTGACCTAGGGCAAGACAATCAGGCTGGCTATAAAACCATGCCCACGAAACCCTCCAGACCGTAGGAAAGGGCCCGTGGTGGCTACTTAGCTGCAAGACTCTTATCAGACTCTTATCAGCTGATATCTGAACAATTTGCCTGAAAGAGCGTGATGTGAGTGACAACGCTGACACCCTGCTGTGTATGTGCAGCTCAGACATCAATGGTGCCCATCACCATGGTGCCAGTTAAAGTTTACGTTGATTGAAGTTAAGTTATATTTAACCCTTTCATGTTACGGAATCACCAGTGTGTAACGGTCCAGCTATCTGAGACAATGCGCAACAAGGGTATGTTCAATAACAAAAAAATTAAACATTGGTCTAAAATCATAAGTATCACAGGAAATAACACACAACCCCCGCCCACACCCCACTTTTTCCACAATTGACATCAATCAAATGTTCAACATGTCCAGCAACACAGAATACAAAGGCAAAGCAGGAGGGTGATCCCCAGCCCCTATACATTACAACAAATTGCATACACCCAGATGGAGATATGACACAGCCATCACCTGTGGACATGCACCTCACTTTCCTTCCCCCCTCCCCTTCTTCTCCCCACCTCTACTCCTTCTCCTCCTCGCTCCATGGTGCCTGGCCGAGGAGCTCCTCAGGTGGTGCCTCATTTGGAGGGTTGAAGGCAGATGCAGTGGTTGCACGGGTACAGGAGTGGGAGGTGCCGAGGGGGCAACATTCTCTGATGTAGAAGCAGGATCTTGGTTCTTGCTCTCATCTGTCATTTGCAGTGGTGGTGCGGAACCTAGGGGTGGAGTGCCGCGCTCGGGGACCACTGGGAGGCCTGTGCCAGCAGGGTTCCTGGCTATCGCATCCAGGACCTCTGCCATCCGCGGAATGTACTCGGTCATGGTGGCCAGCTGTCAGGATATGCCCCCCAATGCTTTGATGATCTGGTCACCAATGTCCACAGACTTCCTGGACAACTATACCATCTCTCTGCTCTCATGTGGCTCTCATGGAACAGACCTGCTGCATCCACGAGACCTCCGCGGGGTCGGCGCCGTCCTGGGGACAAATGGGGTTCCCTGTGACGAGGTGCTTGGAGCCGGTACCTCCAGAATGGAGGTGAGAATGACCAGAGGACCACTAGATAGCCTTGGGGTGGAACGACTTCTGGAGCAAGGCGATGCAAGTTCCTCGAAGTCCGCGCTCATATCCATTGAAAACTGACCCAGCAGATTGATGGGCGAGAATCGGAGTTCCTCAGCACAAGATGTAGGATCGTCTGGAGAGTTGGGCCTCGCGCCCCAACCTTCTGGCCTCTGTGGTCTTGCCTTGGGATGCACTGCTGGCTGAGCTGCAAAACACAAATAACCTTCTGGAAATATACTAGGGGACTGAGGTTCTAGCGAGAAGGAAGAACTGAAGGAAATCCTTATTAGTCAGGAAATTGTGTTTGGGAAATTGATGGGATTGAAGGCCGATAAATTCCCAGGGCCTAATAGTCTGCACCCCAGAGTACTTTGGAAGTTGCTCTAGAAATAGTGGATGCATTGGTGATCATTTTCCAACATTCTATAGATTCTGGATCAGTTCCTATGGATTGGGGGGTAGCTAATGTAACCCCACTTTTTAAAAAAGGAGGGAGAGAGAAAACAGGGAATTATAGGCTGGTTAGCCTGACATCGGTAGTGGGAAAAATGTTGGAATCAATTATTAAAGATGTAATAGCAGCGCATTTGGAAAGCAGCAACAGGATCAGACCAAGTCAACATGGATTTATGAAAGGGAAATCATGCTTGACAAATCTTCTAGAATTTTTTGAGGATGTAACTAGTAGAGTGGACAAGGGAGAACCAGTGGATGTGGTGTATTTGGACTTTCAAAAGGCTTTTGACAAGGTCCCACACATGAGATTAGTGTGTAAAATTATGGTATTGGGGGTAATGTATTGATGTGGATAGAGAACTGGTTGGCAGACAGGAAGCAGAGAGTCGGGATAAACGGGTCCTTTTCAGAATGACAGGCAGTGACTAGTGGGGTGCCGCAGGGCTCAGTGCTGGGATCCCAGCTCTTTACAATATACTTTAATGATTTGGATGAAGGAATTGAATGTAATATCTCCAAGTTTGCAGATGACACTAAGCTGGATGGCAGTGTGAGCTGTGAGGAGGATGCTGAGAGGCTGCAGGGTGACTTGGACAGGTTAGGTGAGTGGGCAAATGCATAGCAGATGTAGTATAATGTGGATAATTGTGAGGTTATCCACTTTGGTGGCAAAATCAGGAAGGCAGATTATTATCTGAATGGCGGCAGATTAGTAAAAGGGGAGGTGCAACGAGATCTGGGTGTCATGGTACATCAGTCATTGAAAGGTGGCATGCAGGTACAGCAAGCGGTGAAGAAGATAAATGGCATATTGGCCTTCATAGCGAGAGGATTTGAGTATAGGAGCAGGGAAGTCTTACTGCAGTTATACAGGGCCTTGGTGAGGCCACACCTTGATTATTGTGTACAGTTTTGGTCTCCTAATCTGAGGAAACACATTCTTGCTATTGTGGGAGTGCAGCGAAGGTCCACCAGACTGATTCCCGGGATGGCAGGACTGACATATGAAGAAAGACTGGATCGACTAGGCTTATATTCAGTGGAATTTAGAAGAATGAGAGGGGATCTCATAGAAACATATCAAATTCTGACGGGATTGGATAGGTTAGATGCAGGAAGAATGTTCCTGATGTTGGGGAAGTACAGAACCAGGGGTCACAGTCTAAAGATAAGGGGTAAACCATTTAGGACCAAGATAAGGATAAACTTCTTCATCTCATCAAATTGTGAACCTGTGGAATTCTCTACCACAGAAAGTTGTTGAGACCAATTCGTTAGATATATTCAAAAGGGAGTTAGATGTGGTCCTTACGGCTAAAGGGATCAAGGGGTATGGAAAGAAATCAGGAATGGGGTACTGAAGTTGCATGATCAGCCATGATCATATTGAATGGTGGTGCAGGCTTGAAGGGTCGAATGGCCTACTCCTGCACCTATTTTCTATGTTTCTCTGTTTCTATCTTATTAGAGGAGAAGGGGGTGCTAGGGTCACATGGTGAGTCCAGCCCTACACACAGCATGTGCACGACAAAAGCACCACCGCTATCAAAATCATCGCAGACATCACATTTCATGACTATCAACACATTTGCATTGCAATGATTTTCATTAGGACATCATTAATTCTATGCCAATTTTAGAAATCATCTATCATATATGATTGTTCGGATATGTGTGGGTGTGGCATCTATTGACTTTACATTACACAACGGTGTAAGCTTTACTCACGCGGCATCACTTCAGGGTCTGCAGATGCGTCCATGGCTGTCCAGGAGTGCTTCCCCACGAGTGCGAGCACACGCTCCTCCATCTCTGTGATGTCGCTGGGGACTGGTGGCCCCCCCCACCCATTCGCCTCTGCACGGACCTCATCGTCGATAGCTTCTTCTGCAAAAGGTGACAGAATGACATGGCATGAGAGCATTGCATGATGTCATTGCTAGGTACTGCCACAGAGACTGATACAGCACAAAATTGACAGATGTAATCATGAGTATTATGAAAATGATCTTTCTTTACCTAAAGACGTACACCGTGACCACAGGCTTTGAGTAACACATTCCCAGTAAAAGTGAAAGACCTCACATCTGCTGATAATCATTCATGACTATTACAAATCAAATTATATAAATACATAAGTACATGTAAATCAATGTAATACTTACTCTTGCGGATCCCACAAGGTCGTTCCATCATTTGCGGCATTGGTTGCCCTCACGAACCTTGTTGGTCGCCGACGAGACCGCCTCTGCTATCTCGGTCCATATCCTCTGGTAGGCCTTTGGGGTGGGCTTAACACGCCTTCTCTGTGTTAAGTCACCCAGCGTGACTCGACCTCCTGCAGGAGGGAAGCATTTGCCCTGTCGGAGAACTTCCTGGCTCTTTTGCAACCTCCAATGTGCTCCTCTCCCACTTCACTGCTCTCCAGCGTCAGTCTCCACAACGTGCTGTGATGCCTCCTCCTCTTCCTCCATTATAGGCCAAATTTGGGCAAATATGTGGCTTGTTTAACAGCTAATTTTTGTTTCCCAACTTGCTGTGAAGCTCTAAAGTCTCCCTCCTTCCTCCCAAAACAGCCACACCACACCCAGACATGCCTTCAGTCCCTCTGAGCTCCCTCTCTCTCTGTCTGCTCTTCTGCGTATGTCATGATGACTGTTACGTTTTTAATACTCTTATGAATGATTCCATAAGGTCTAGTATTGTACTTGAGCTGTTGTGACCTTAGTCCCATTTATTGTAACTCCAGAGTGAGGCACAAGCATGGTGGGCAGCATTTTATACTGGGCCCTGCACACCTATCCAGGTGACCCTCAAGTCTCCCACTGCAGTGCCCTCTGGTGGCACACCTTATGTGACTATACAGTTAGTATACATGGTCTACATAAATGACATCACTTCCCCCCAAGTCTTTAATGCAAATTGACTCGTACATTGACGGTGACCTAGGCTTTGCTCTTCCTGGCTTACCTTTGGAGGGTCACTTCTAGCTTGGGTGGGTTGGTAATGAGATTTGTTGCCAGTGAAGGTCCCAGTGGTTTCTGGTTGTGAGTCCATGACTACTCCATTCAGCCCCCCACACAGAGATCATGTTAATGACCCGTTACATGCAAGTTGCATTCAAGTTCATCACATGGGTTTTACATTTACATCTTGGTACATTTGTTGGGTGGATTACAGTTGCGTTTCTTTTAGTGTGGTACATTGACATGATCAGTACAGGTATATCAGTACAGGTACACAAGGACAGTCTAGTTCCAGCACGGCCGGATGAGATCCGGGTCGTCTGGTGGAGGCGCAGCGCCCCATGCTAGTGGGTCTGTGGGCGAGGTGAGCTCATTTTGCTCGAGTTGCCGGAGCTCAGGGCTCTTTCCGTTACTCCTAGTGTTGGGCAGGCCCAAAGACAGCTGATGTGTCTGTGACCTCCCTGTCCTTTTCTTTTGCACAGTGTCACTGCTGCTCCCTGGGAAGCAGTCTGAGCGAGTGAGCGTTTCGTCAAAGCGATGGTGGGGCTGCCTCGTCTTGTCTAGCAGTCCGCAGGGGACTGCTGACTCACTTTCCTTGAGGGCACCGTTGTGAGCACTCTCTAGTTTGGGATCCTGGCTGGTCCAGGTCCCATTCAGAGGAGCCGTTGCGGGTGACCCTGCGCTCTTGGGCATTGCCGCGGTGGGGAGTGGGTTTGTGGGCTGCGCCTTTTCCACCCGGCAGGTGGGCGATGGTAGCTGACTGCGAGCATAGGCGCAGTTTACTGTTTCTGGCCCATGGTGGTTCATGCCATCGGGTGCCTGCAATGTTAAACCGATCTGTAGCAGGATATTGCTACCGGTGCCTCTGCTCTCCAGGGATCATTTACTCTGTGGCTTGTTTACTTCTGTCAGCTGTGGGGACACTTTATGATACATCGTTCTGGTCCCGGGGACGCAGGCTACAGCATTGGGTAGCCCGCTGGACCTGTATACGACCGTTAGGTGTTCACCTGCTACATTGGCTGATTGCAATTTGCAACTGACATCGCTCAACAACATTTTGCTCGTTTCATCTGGACTTTTAAGCAGTTCATTCAAAAATGGCGGGTTGCTGGCCTCCTTTAAAATGGCCTTACTAGTTTTACCCCAATCGTCTTCCTTACGTGGAACCACATGTCGTTGCTCCATTAGCGCTGCACCTCGTGGTTTGGACGCCATATTTTCCCTGTCCATGATGTCAATTGCCACGATCTTCTTTCCCAGGGATTCTGCCACTGAAGCTGGGAAGGCGCCCTCGGATCCAATCTTCCTCCCCAGGAGTCCTGCCACTGAAACTGGGAAGGTGCGTTTGGGTCGTCTCGGCCGGACATCGCCACACAGTCTGTGTCTCGGGGGCTGCGTGAATCTGCTCTCCGGTGCCTGGTCCAACCGAAGGTGGGGGCTTGCTCTGCCTCTGAGCATGGGGGATGTTGATTGCTGGAGGGATGAAGTCTTCCCAGTTCCAATGAATCTTCCCCATCCACCTTCTTCAAAGTAACGTTGGTCCATCACTTGAAACAATCCACAATGGTAAATTGTGCACCGTGCCATTATGGGATATACTTACATCCGCACTACCAACAACTGATATCAGTTCCTTGGTGTAGGTGCGCAGCTTTGCCTGAACCGGGACCAGCTTGGGTCATTCAGCTTGATTGTTCCATAGCATCTCAAAGGCTTCCTGGCTCATTACTGACTGACTCGCCCCCATGTACACTTCCATGAAGAATGGAACGCCATTTATCTCGACTTCCATTATCACTGGAGGACAATCTGTGGTGCAGGTATATACTCCACATATACTTCGTCCTGGGACTGAGCTGCCTCTCTAGCCATCTCATCGTAATCCACGCTGGATTCACAGCCATCTGCTGACTCCTCTTCCACGTGGTGAATCACAGCTCTTTTGCACATCCGCTGGAGGTAACCTTTTATGCTGCAGCCTTTGCACACATAGTCTCTGAACCGACACTGATGAGCCCTGTGATTACCTCCGCAATGCCAGCATGGTGCTACCCGACTTACGTTTGTACCCCTCGGCGGACTCTGAGTTAAAGGACTTGGGAGTCTGTACGCTCTGCCCTGGGTAGATTTACGTTCAACAATTCTGCCCGTGAAAGGCGCCATTCTATTTACAGTACTTGCCGGGTTTGAGTCCTGAGAATGAGTCATCATCTGCTTGGAGCTGCAGCTTGAGGTCATGAACGCCTGGCTGATGCTGATGGCCTTCTGTAGAGTGACGGTGGTTTCGGCAGACAGTAGCCTGTGAAGAAGGGCATCATGACCGATGTCAATTACGAAGACATCTCGCAACGCACGGGCGAGGGATGCGCTGAATTCACACGGTTCTGCCAGCCTCCTGAGGTCGGCAGCGCAATTCGCGATTTCCTGGCCCTCGGGGCGGCGGTGTGTATAAAATCAATGCCTGGCCGTGAGGATGCTCTCTTACGGTTTGACTTGGTCCCGAATTAGCACTTTCAGCTCCTCGTATGACTTGGTTGTTGTTTTCTGGTGCAAGCAAGTCCCTGACGAGACCGTAGACCACGGGCCCACAACTGGTCAACAGAATAGCTCTGCACTTAATCTGCCAGCGTGGCCAGATCATCGCCTACCAAGTCATTCGCTACGAAATATTGGTTGAGCCGCTCCGTAAAGGCTTCTCAATCTTCACGCTCTGAGAAATTTTCTAATGCACCAATGTTAGTCATTTTTGCGTGAAAGTTCGTAAGCTCGTCGCCAGTTGTTATGTCTATAATACTCTTATGAATGACTCCATGAGATCTAGTATTGTACTTGAGCTGTTGTGACTTTAGTCCCATTTATTGTAACTCTAGACTGGGGCACAAGCATGGTGAGCAGCCTTTTATACTGGGCCTGCACATCTATCCAGGTGACTCACGGGTCTCCCACTACAGTGCCCTCTGGTGGCACACCTTATGTGACTATACAGTTAGTATACATGGTCTACATACATGACAATGACCCTTGACCTCCTGAATAGCGTGAATCGAGCATTGCCATGCCGTTGCTAAGGACGGCGACACTTTACAGCAGAAGGTCAGCGAGATTTAACGCTACCGCCCATTTCATATCGCTCGCAGTAATGCCCATTTTAAAAAATGGAGATTCGGTGCTTTGAGAATGGGCGAGAAGCCAGCGATCTGAAAACCCTTTTTTACCGCCCACGCCGGAAATAGCGCCCATTTTTGGGCGATAAGCACAAAAGTGGAAAATCTAGCCCTATGACTTTCTCCTCACAGTAACGTATCATGGACAATTTTAAAGAAAAGGCACAAGTTTAAGGTTGTGAAGGAAAAGCTAACATTGTGGGTCAGAAAGTATTTCCTTATAGAGGCTGATCAACAACTGGAATGGGTTGTGGGCAATAGCCCAAATGAAACTGCTGGGTGCTATAATGGGAGTGAGGGAAAGATAAAGTTAGGAAGATAAAAACTTGCGATCTAATGGGTCCCTCTCGGGGCTCCGGGGCCCAGAGAGGGTTGTTTACCCTACCCACCTGGGCAGAAACAGGGTTGATAGGCAGTTAAAATGTCCCAGGTTACTGACATTATCTGGAGCTGCCCATATCCCATTGTCCGCAATTTGCAGATTATTACATTAATGGCACTATTAGGGGCCGAGCTGGCTGCTGGGGAGGGACACGGGGACCGGGCCGCGCTGTAACGGAGTGGCAAAGACCTGCCGGGAGACAGCTCTGCACAGAGGGATTGCCACCGCACTGGGCGCTTCTGCCCGTCACTGTAAATGGCCTCGCCCGCAACCTTTGTTGTTGATTGGCTGGTTCCTTCCTACACATTAGCCTGCAAGACCATCAGCAGGCTGGGGCCATTAGAGCGAGCAGCATCTGGTGGCATGCCACTGCAGGGAATTAAGAGTTACGGGAAGCAGGCAGGTAAGTGGAGCTGAGTCCATGGCCAGATAAGCCATGATCTTGTTGAATGGCGGAGCAGGCTCGAGGGGCTAGATGGCCTACTCCTGTTCCTAATTCTTATGTTCTTATGTGCTGCTGCAGGAGGGCGAAGGCTGATTGCAGTGCGAGCAGGTACAGCAGGAGCGGCGAGGTCGGGGTGAAGGAGCAGCAAGAGTTCGTAGAAGGATGTGATCGGGGCCCAGGAGAGATGAGAGTTAGGGCCCAGAAGAGGCGAGGGCCCAGGGGCAGCACGGGCCAGCACACAGTGTGATTTGTGTGCGCACAAGGTCCGTGCAGCAGAGCTGATCTCCAGTCGTCCTGGTTAATCCTTACCACTAGACCAAGACCTGGCTCTGTCAAGCCCGAGTGATGGCTGGTGTGCAACGGCCACCACACAATAAAAAAATCCACGCACAGGCATCTTCCACCCTTCAAGATGTAGTTCAGGATCCAGAGTATTAGGTCCTTCATTGAAACACCTGGGAACTCATCCCTTTTCAGCGTGGAAGCAAGTCATCCTCGTTTCGAGGGACTGCCTATGATGATAATAATGTAATCAAAGGGCCTAAAGCACTTTACATGGGAGACTATGGACAGCAAGCAGTAATAGAAGATTTAACAGATATAATCACAAAGATAGCATTTTAGGAGACTTTTTAGGGTTGATTTTTCTGTGGCCACTTTGCCCAGGTGCTAACCAGGAGCAGTGCAGTTGTAGTCAAGCCATGGGATCACATCTAGTTCCTGTTCCGAGCCTAGTGCCAGCAGTAGGACTTCGGAATTCAGAGGCAGCTGATGACTCTCAGCCAGAAGATCTCATCAACAAAAACAACAAAACAACTTGTATTTATGTAGCATTTTTTAATGTTGTAAAACGTCCCAACGCACTTCACAGGAGCATTATCAAACAAAATTTGACACCGGGCCATGTAAGGGGACAGGTGACCAATGAGGCCATCAAGGAATTTGTAAATGAAGACAAGCATTTTGACGTTGGTGTATTGAAGGACAGCGGGCCCATGGAGGTCAACAAGGATGGGAAACAAGCAAATCGGAATTAGTGTAAGACTCGATATGAGTGCTAGAATTTTGAGAGAAGTTGGAGCTTCTGTTGGGGGGAGCTTGAGAGGCCAGTAAAGGGAATAGTCAAATAGTAAATTCTTGAGGAAACCAAAGCATGGATAATGGTTTCAGAAAAAAGGGATCAACTAGATCTGGGAGCAGGCAACATTGCAGAAGTGGAAGTATGTGGTCTTAATGATAGACTGGATATGGAGTTGAACAGGGCCTTCAGGTTGTGCATTATTCGGTTCAGCCTAACTGAGCAGCAGAGGAGGAGGATGGAGCTGGGAGGAAGGGTACAGAGTTTTTTTTATGATAGCTTTCTTCCCATATTCAATTGGAAAAAAAATTCTGGCTCATGCATGAGATCACCGCGACCTCAGGTAAGCACCTCTCCCTCACAGGCAGCTTAAAGGCAACGGCGGCGGCTAGATACTCCAGGGAGTAGTGTGAGCAGGTTGGTAACTGCGACAAGGTGCAACTGGGCAACTACATTAGACGTCACAGGAAAGAAGGGAAGTGATTGGTTGATGAATTCTCTCTCCTTTCTTGCTTTTCTTGCTTAATTATTTAATCAACTGTTTACTAAATAGCAGCAGTGTGTGTTTTACTAAGGGTTAGAATTCTGTGGCATTGGTGGGATGGGTGATGTGTCAGTGGTGCAACATGTGGGAGCTGGTGGACCCCATTGAGGTCCACTGTGGCCACGTCTGTGGTAAATGTCTGCAGCTCGAGGAACTTCGGTTCCGCATTGATGAGCTGGAATCCGAGCTGCAGACACTGCGTGCAACAATCAGGAAGGGGGAGAGTTACTTACACACTGTGTTCCAGGGGGGTAGTCACACCCCTTAGGTTAACTAACTCAGATTTGGCTAACGGTCAAGGACAGGAGGGTATGTCTATGAGTGAGGAAGGTATGGGGATCCAGGAGGTAGTGATGGTGGAACCTCAGCCCTTGCTCATGTCCAACAGGTTCAAGGCTCTTACTCCCTGTGTGGACGAGAGCAGGGACTGCAGGGAGGATGAGCAAACTGACCACAACACCATGGTACAGGAGGCCATTCAAGTGGGGGGGGGGGGGAGTAAAAAGAAACATTGTAGTAGTAGGGGACAGTATAATTGGGGGGATAGATACAGTTCTCTGCAGCTGTGAGCGTGAGTCCCAAAGGCTGTTTTGCCTGCCCGGTGCCAGGGTTAAGGACATCTCCTCAGGGCTGGAGAGGAACTTAGAGTGGGAGGGAGTAGATCCAGTTGTCGTGGTCCACGTGGGTACCAATGACATAAGTGGGACAAACAAAGAGGTTCTGCTAAAGGATTATGAGCAGCTCGGGGCCAAATTAAAAAGCAGAACCACAAAGGTAATAATCTCTGGATTACTACCTGAGCCACGAGCACATTTACATCAGTTAAATAAGATCAGAGAGCTAAACTCGTCACTCAAAGACTGGTGTGGGAGAAATGGGTTTTGGTTCCTGGGGCATTGGCACTAGTACTGGGCTAAGAGGGAACTGTTCCGTCGGGACAGGCTTCACTTGGAACGTGCTGAGGCTAGGGTGCTGGCGAACCGAATAACAAAGGCTGCAGAGAGAGCTTTAAACTAATTAGTGGGGGCGGGGGGCGTGGTGCGGGGTTTAGGTGAGCAGAAACCTAAAAGCTCAAAGAACAAGGCAAAGGCAATAGAGCAGGGTAGCATTGGGAGAAACGTAAACCACAGGAAGGGACAGAATCTATAAACATAAGAGTGTATCAGAAACTGGGGCCATAGCAGGAGAAATTGGTAAGAAAACACATTTAAAAGCTCTTTATCTGAATGCATGCAGCATTCGTAACAAACTAGATGAGCAGTCAGCAAAATAGTTACAAATGGGTATGATCTGGTAGCCATAACAGAGCTGTGGTTGCAAGGTGACCAAGTTTGGGAACTAAACATTCAAGGGGTATTTGACAATTCGGAAGGACAGACAGAAAGGAAAAGGAGGTGGGGTAGCTCTGTTAATAAAGGATGGAAGCACTGCAATAGTGAGAAATGACATTGGCTCAAATGATCAGGATGTTGAAAGAGTTTGGGTGGAGATAAGGAATAATATGGGGAAAAAGTCACTGGTGGGCATAGTCTGTAGGCCCCCTAACAGTAGCAACTCTGTTGGTCGGAGCATAAACCAGGAAATAGTGGGGGCTTGTAAAAAGGGAACAGCAATAATCATGGGTGATTTTAACCTCCATATTGATTGGACAAATCAAATTGGTCAGAGTAGCCTTGAGGAGGAATTCATAGAGTGCATAAGGGACAGGTTCCTTGAGCAGTATGTAACGGAACCAACCAGGGGTCAGGCTATCTTAGATCTGGTCCTGTGTAATGAGACAGGATTAATAAACAATCTCTTAGTAAAGGATTCCCGTGGAATGAATGACCATAGCATGATTGAATTTCAAATTCAGATGGAGGGTGAGAAAGATGGATCTCAAACCAGCGTACTAAGCTTAAATAAAAGGGACTATGAAGGTAATGGGCAGAGTTGGGTAAAGTGGGCTGGGAAAATAGATTAAAGTATAGGACGGTTGATGAACAGTGGTGTACATTTAAGAAGACATTTCATAACTCTCAAGAAAAATATATTCCACGAGGAGGAAAGGGTGCAAGAGAAAAGAAAGCCATCCGTGGCTAACTAAAGAAATAAAGGATGGTCTCAAATTAAAAACAAGGGCATACAAAGTGGCCAAAACTAGTGGGAGGACAGAAGATTGGGAAGCTTTTAAAAGCCAGCAAAGAATGACAAAAAAAATGATTAAGAAAGGGAAGATAGACTATGAAAGTAAACTAGCACAAAATATAAAAACAGATAGTAAGAGTTTCTATAGGTATATAAAAAGAAAAAGAGAGGCTAAAGTAAATGCTGGTCCCTTAGAGGACGAGACCAGGGAATTAGTAATGGGGAACATGGAGATAGCAGAAACTTGAAACAAGTATTTTGTATCAGTCTTTATGGTAGAGGACACTAAAAATATCCCAACAGTGGATAGTCAAGGGACTATGGTGGGGGGGAGGGGGGGCTGTGGGGGGTAGGGTGGAGGAACTTAACACAATCACAATCACTAAGGAGGTAGTACTCAGTAAGATAATGGGACTAAAGGCAGATAAATACCCTGGACCTGATGGCTTGCATCCCAGGGTCTTAAGAGAAGTAGCGGCAGTGATAGTGGATGCATTGGTTGTAATTTACCAAAATTCCCTGGATTCTGGGGAGGTCCCAGCAGATGGGAAAACTGCAAATGTAATGCCCCTATTTAAAAAAGGAGGCAGACAAAAAGCAGAAAACTATAGACCAGTTAGCCTGACATCTGTGGTTGGGAAAATGTTGGAATCCATTGGAAAAGCATAATTCAATCAGGCAGAGTCAGCATGGATTTATGAAGGTCAAGTCATGTTTGGCAAATTTGCTCGAATTCTTTAAGGATGTAACGAACAGGGTGGATAAAGGGGCACCAGTGGATGTGGTGTATTTGGACTTCCAGAAGGCATTCGACAAGGTGCCACATAAAAAGTTACTGCACAAGATAAAAGTTCACGGGGTTGGGGGTAATATATTAGCATGGATAGAGGATTGGCTAACTAACAGAAAACAGAGAGTCGGGATAAATGGTTCATTCTCGGGTTGGCAATCAGTAACTAGTGGGGTGCCACAGGGATCAGTGCTGGGACCCCAACTATTTACAATCTATATTAACGACTTGGATGAAGGGACCGAGTGTAATGTAGCCAAGTTTGCTAACGATACAAAGATGGGAGGAAAAGCAATGTGTGAGAAGGACACAAAAAACTTGCAAAAGGACATAGACAAGCTAAGTGAGTGGGCAAAAATTTGCCAGATGAAGTATAATGTTGGAAAGTGTGAGGTTATGCATTTTGGCAGAAAAAGATCGAAGAGCAAGTTATTATTTAAATGGAGAAAAATTGCAAAGTGCTGCAGTACAGCGGGACCTGGGGGTCTTGGTGCATGAAGTACAAAAGCTGAGTATGCAGGTACAGCAAGTGATCAGGAAGGCCAATGGAATCTTGGCCTTTATTGCAAAGGGGATGGAATGTAAAAGCAGTGAAGTCTTGCTACAGTTATACAGGGTATTGGTGAGGCCACACCTGGAATACTGCGTACAGTTTTGGTAAGAAAGATATACTTGCTTTGGAGGCAGTTCAGAGAAGGTTCACTAGGTTGATTCCGGAGATGAGTGGGTTGACTTATGAGCAAAGGTTGAGTAGGTTGGGCCTCTACTCATTGGAATTCAGAAGAATGAGAGGTGATCTTATCAAAACGTATAAAATTATGAGGGGGCTTGACAAGGTGGATGCAGACAGCAAGGGCCCAACTTTGGCCATGACTTGCATCAATTTTTTTGGAGTAAGTTGTTTTTTCTGGCGTAAGTTAAAAAATGCCATTTTCCCCAAAAAACTTGTTCCAGAGTAAATAAGTTAGGTACAATTTTTTTAGGTCAGTTTTTTTTTCAAAGCGGGGCGTTCCCAGACACCTACGCCTGTTTTGGCCATTTATGCCACTTTGGCCAGCAAAAACTTATTCCAAATCGACTTCGGTCAGCGTATGTGATCAGCTCTGAAAAACCTTGCAGGCAGTGAAGGAAAAGCAGCGCACCTTCAGCAGACATTAGGGCAGGGATAGGGGAAGGAAGGGAACTGGAGAGGGCCTCAACAACCAAGCACCAAACAAGGAAAAGCTCGAACAATTAAAATACTAATAAAAATGAAGTAAATTCTGTTGTGTATGCATGCCTGTTTACTGTGTGATGTCTGTAACACTGTTATGCAACACTGAATTTCCCTTATACTGCACATACCTTGCCGATACACCAGAGGGGGCTGCTGCTGGAGACCTAGGGGTTGCCTGCACACGGCAGGTAACCCAGTATAAAAGGGCACTCACAGCTTGTTGTCGGCACTCTGGAGCTGCAAATAAAGGACTACAGGTCTACACAGTTTAAGTATCATACCCTGCCTCGTGGAGTCATTACTAAAGGTGCCTATATACACTACAACTGGCGACGGAAATACGGGATCACGAACTACACGCTCAACTGTCTAACCTCAGCAACCTTCAGCAATTTACAGAAGGGGAAGATTGGGATGCTTTTGTGGAAAGATTGGAACACTTCTTTATAGCCAACGACCTAGATGGGGACACACCGGCCACATTACCGAACAAATGCAGGGCCATCCTGCTTAGCAGTTGTGGGCCCACCATCTACGGTCTCGTCAGGGACTTACTAGCCCCGGAGAAGACAACCACCAAGAGCTATGAGGAACTTGTAACAATCATACAACTAGGAACAACTAAAACCGAAAGAAAGCATCCTCAAAGCCAGGCACTGGTTCTACACTTACCGGCGACCTGAAGGCCAAGAAATTGCCAAGTGTGCTGCACACTTAAGAAGACTAGCTGCACCGTGTGAGTTTGGCGACCACATTAATGAAGCACGAAGGGACATATTTGTCATTGGAATCAGCCACGAAGGCCTCCTACACATATTGCTCTCGGCTGACATCACAGTCACCCTGCAGAAAGCAATTCAAGTGAGCCAGGCCTACATGGTTTCGGCCAGTGACTCCAGGCGAATAGTGACCCAGGACTCTAAACCAGCGAGCGCAGTGCACCACATGGATACTTCTAAAGGCAGAAATGCTGTCCCGAGTTCCGCAACCCTGAGTCCGCCACATGGGGCAAACCGGATGGCCCCGTGCTGGCGCTGTGGAGGAAACCACAGGGCTCACCAGTGCCACTAAAAAGACTATGCATGCAAAGGCTGCAAAGAGAAAGGGCACCTTCAGAGAATGTGCAGAAAAGGCTGTATTCACCGCGTCTCTGATGAGTTGGCTGATCACTGGGGCTCCGACACAGATGAAGATGAAGCTGCTCACACCCTGGAAGAAGAGTATGGAATCTTTACCTGCTCCACCGGAAGTTCTCCGTGGATGATGGAAGTGGACATCGATGTGGTCCCAGTCTCCATGGAGATCGACACAGGGGTGAGCCAGTCTGCGATGAGCCAAATGACCTTTGAAAAAATTTGGATGAATCCTGCCACTCGACCAAAACTGTCTCCTGTCCAGGCAAAGCTGCTCACCTACACCAAAGGTAAAATCCAAATCGTTGGCAGTGTAGACGTCCAGGTCTCCCAGGGCGTTGTTTTGAACAAACACCCCCTGTGGATTGTAGCCGGCGACGGTCCCATGCTGCTGGGCAGGAATTGGATGAACCGGGTCCACATCAGGCGAAGTGGCCCTGTGGAAGAAAAGACCACCACAGCCCTCCTGCAGGAAAGCCAGGAAATGGCTGCAGCACCAGCAGCACAAGGAGAAACACTTGTAATCAAAATGGCCGCCGCCATGCCACCAGTGAGCATGGAGGAGCATCACATGACACCGAGCGGCCAATTGGATTTGAAGGCTCCCTTAAAGGAGACCGGTAACCAAAGAAATTTAAAGGGGAGGTTTCAACTATTTGAGTACACGGACTTTAAAGCTAAAGATGCGATTAAGGTGTGCAAGTATGAAAATGTATGCAATGTAACAATGAATTGTGATGTTAGTTTAACTAATGTGACTAATGATATGAATGCAGGTGTCAGTAAGGTTAAGAACGTTTATTATGCTTAACAGTAATGATAGAGATTGTGAAATGCCTAATGTAACCATGTCTGTTGAAACCAGGACACCCAAAAGTGATGCAAATGTTAGAATGTATAATGCAGGCTCGACTATGTGTGATCAGAGCCAAGGTGTCATGTATACCGGTAGGACACTGCCAAAGGACATTAGGTCCTACATGGACCATGCTGATGCCAATGGAATCCCCCTGTGGAAGACCCCCAGGTCCAGCAGGCTACCTGACCATGTAGCCTGGACCTTTGGAATGAATATAATGCCCCTTGCAGGACACACACATAGGCAGTGGGAGCAGACCCACTACAGGGACAGTGGTCAATGGGCAGCCCAACCACCACCAATGGCAACCTGCACCAGACCAGCCCTACAGCCCCTGGCCACCAGGGCCAACACCAGAAGCATGAGGCCAATACCCTCCAGCTTTCCTGGCAAACCCTGGGATGACCTGACCCTCACCCCAATTGGTGGACAAGGAGCCCACCCAGTCTTATGGCCCTGCCCACCACCCCACAACTACCCACATCACAGTGTATACACACCACCCACTGCTGCAGTGGCTACCTCCCCGAGGGATCCCACAACAGTGACACCCACTTGGTCTGTGTGTGAGGGAGGGGAAACGTGCGAGGCCAGCCTCAAGCACAGGGGTCACACCTGGCAACCACACAACCCTCACCACAACCTCCCATAGCCCACCACTGATCACCTCCCCTGGTCATGACAACTAGGATATGAAAAATGCTCAGGGGGGAGTATTGTTGTGTATGCATGCCTGTTTACTGTGTGATGTCTGTAACACTGTTATGCAACACTGAATGTGCCCTTATACTGCACACACCTTACCGGTACACCAGAGGGTACTGCTGCTGGAGACCTACGGGTTGCCTGCACACGGCAGGTAACCCAGTATAAAAGGGAAGTCACAGCTTGTTGTCAGCACTCAGGAGCTGCAAATAAAGGACGACGGGTCTACACTGTTTAAGTATCATACCAGCCTCGTGGAGTCATTACCAAAGGTGCCTACATTCTCTACAAATCCTACCAGAGAAATGCGAGCTGCTGGCCGCGATGTCACAGAGGGGTGGGGAGTGGGGTGGCGGTGGTAGCCAGAGAGAGAGAGAGATGCTGGTGTACAAAACACTCTTTCTCTCCCCCTCCCCAAAACACTCTTTCTCTCCCCACCCCCTCCCCCAAACACTCTTTCTCCTCCCCCCACCCCCAATCAAAACTCTCAAGCACAACCAATAAATAAAAAATAAAACCGCAGTCCTACCTCGCTCGGAAACTCAGCGGGCCGGTCGGCCGGTGCAGGAGACCACTCGGCTGGGGATAGGATGCGGCGAGATTGGGGCATCCCTTTGGCTGGGGATAGGGGCTGTGAGCATCGGGTCCTGCTCACAGCCCGCAGGACACTCTGGGAGGGCAGGAGCATGCGCGCAGCATTCACTGCGCATGTGCACAGGTGCCAGCACTGTTTTCGGCACTGGCCTGTTGCTCCACCCCCACTTCAGAATGCACGCCATGCCAGGACTCTGGGGACTCCGAAGAGCGGACAGGACAGGGCCCCTTTTTTCCGGTGCCTTTTCCAGCGCGCAAAGTCGGCGCACTTAAGGTAAGTGTGCCGAAAAAAGGGGTTGGACAAAGTTGGACCCGATGTTTCCACTGATGGGGGAAGACTAGAACTAGGGGGCATAATCTTAGAATAAGGGGCCGCCCATTTAAAACTGAGATGAGGAGGAATTTCTTCTCTCAGAGGATTGTAAATCTGTGGAATTCACTGCCTCAGAGAGCTGTGGAAGCTGGGTCATTGAATAAATTTAAGACAGAAATAGACAGTTTATTAACCGATAAGGGAATAAGGGGTTAATGGGGAGCGGGCAGGGAAGTGGACCTGAGTCCATGATCAGATCAGCCATGATCGTATTAAACGGTGGAGCAGGCTCCAGGGGCCGTATGGCCTACTCCTGCTCCTATTTCTTATGTTCTTATGTTCTTATGATACCTGATGGACAGTCTGACAAAACATAATCAAGGATAGTGATAGAGAGGTGAAGTTGGGAGTCATCAGCATACATATGGAAATTGACTCGGTGCCTGTAGATAATGGGTTAGGTTTTCTGCAACCTAGCAGCTATTCCAGAATATCAGAACAGAAATTAAAATGATGATGCCTGTCCCTTTATGCTGTTGCAGGACTTAACCTTTTTATTCCCCTCTCTCAAATGAGCAACCTGCCAGAGGCAGTTCTGATGCTTGAAGTTACCCAAAACATTCCAACGAGTCTGTTCCCAAAGATTACAATGGGATCAACACTCAATTTTGGGTGCACAATGGAAGTCAATTGCCAAAACATTGGTAAAAATCCCATAATACAATGTTATAAAAATATAATTTGATTTCTTCAGTCATCGTAAATCACTCATTTTATTAAATCTAACACTGTAGGGTGCATGTGTGCTAATTTGTGGTACTTTCCCTTTAAGATAGTGTACAGTGTATGGTTTTGATTAACTGCCGAGTGCTCTATTTAAGTGGGAGGAGAAAGTGCGATGACTGACCGAGGGATATCAGCAATGGGTGTCAGTGCACAGTTCATGGGATGAAGGTGGCTCAGTACCTTATTGTGCTGGGTCACGAGATGACCCTGCACCTGTTGACATCACATCTAATGCTGTAAATGGCTGCCTGCTCCCGCACACTGTCTGGCACATTGTGAGCCATTTGGGAGGGGTATCTGGGTGGGACACATATGATATCAGCGAGAGACAAATCCATCATCTGTGCTAATTCCCGCCATTCCCTTGTTGCTGTGTATTTTCTCAGCATTTCCAGTGATCGGTGTGATCGATTATATAATTAAAACCCTGTATTAAGTTTTCAATCCAACACCCTAGCATGTTGAAACTGTACAAGAGTCTGTAGATTAAGGTGCCTATAGCCTCAGTCAGAGCATTTGATAGTGAAACTGTTCCTGGCCTTAGAACATCTGTCACTGGGGGCTCTGCTATAAATGACTTTGGAGTGGCCATAGTTTTTGAATATGCCATAAGTCCCTCGTGGTCCCATGTCCAAAAACTTCCTATTTGCATCCTTCATTCTGCTTTCCACTCTTCTCACAGCACCAAGATGACACTAGCCAAAGTCAAGAATGGCATCCACTGTGACTGAAACCATGGCGTGTTATTCTTCCTTATCACCTTCAACCTTTCCACAGTGATTGACAAGGTTGATTGCACCATCCTTCTCTATTGCTTCTCCATTATCCAACTCCATTGGACTGCCCTTATATCGTTCCATTCCTGCTTATTTGAATGCAATCAGCACATCTCCAGGTATGGCTCCTGTTTCCTTTCCTGTGCCAACACCCCTGGAATCCCCCAAGGATACATTCTTGAGCTTCTCCCCTTTCTCATCTATATGCTGCACCCCAGTGACACTCCAGTGGCACACGAGAAGCTTTCCCACATATGCAAATGATATCAAGCTCTAATTCTCCACCCCACGAGTATCTCTGTGCTGTCAGACTGCTGGTCTGACATTAAGACTTGCACGAGCTGAACACTGAGAATTCCAAAGTCATAGTTTTCAGCCCCTATCACTAACTATACACCCTTGCCACTGACTCCACCCCTTTCTCTGGCTGAACCAGATCACATGAAACCTTGGTGTCCTGTTCAACCCTGAGCAGAGCATCAAACCCCACATTCTATCTATCACTGAGATTCAAAAGGATTTGGAAAAAAGTGTTACTTTTTAAATATTGTGAATGTATTCATCCAAGTGTTTAAAAAAGCACTGAATATGATAAGTGGTTAATATGCTAATGATAGTTTTTACCACAAGAACGTCTGTGCTTTTGTTTATTTATATTTATGTAGAGAATTTATAAATAATTGTTTATTTACAGAAATGCATTGATTTTTCTTAATGAAAAAGTTGAATCCTGCCTTTGCTTAGTTTGGAATAATATTTCAGTGTATTTCCCAAATGATTTGGAAACAAAGTGAAACATGAATTAAGAAACTTTACATAAATGCTGTAGTCATCTTTTTTTTATTTTAGAAAGAGTCTGGCTCAGTGAGAGACAGACAAATGGAGGGTGACAAAGTGAGGTGGATTATTAATTGCATTTGTTCTTTTTTTTGTTAAATTTAGAATTAAAAGAAGTTTGAGAAGATTTAATTCTACACCTGTGCAAGCTATATCCAGAGTGTCATCCAGGAAAAAAACCTAAATCACAAAAGGCATGAGCAAATTAAAATAATGAAAATGTCAGCTTTTTATAAACTTAGCCTTGAAAGTGCTTGAGTTAAGTATTTTTTGGGATCAACTTTTCTTCTCTTCTTCACATGACTAGGATTTGTGTCGGTCAGTATATTAATTCAACTCATATTTGTTAAACGAGCCACATCTTGGTCGATATTTACAGTTCCAGGGAACAGCTGCATTGTATAAGGAAACCATTAGTTTTAAAAATCAAGAAATCCTCTAGGATTACAGCTTAAAATCTTCTTTTTAAATTATTTCACTCTAGATGTCCATCTCTCGCTCACTTTCACAACCCAACCGCCCCCCGCCCCCCGGCCCCACCTCCTGAATAGAACCTCTGAATCACTATAAACAACAAGTTGTGAGATTCATTAATATATAGGTTGTGTGCACAAACATTTTGTATGTTACATTTTAGGTATGAAATTGGGGATCAAACGTTTTTATATGCAAATTTTGCAGTACGGTTATATAGGATTGTATCAATTTTTTTTTAAAAGCTGAATTTCATAACTGAACTGCTAGTAAATAATGAGTCGGGAGCAGCGTCGAGGAGGTGCGTGGAGAGGCCTATAAAAGGCCGCGAGGTCGGGCGGTGTATTGCTGAGTCGGGAGCAGCGTCGGAGGTGCGTGGAGACATGTGCTTGTGCAGCTACAAGGAGAAGGCAAAAAAGAAGCAGAAAGAAATAGAAAGGTGACGTCACAGCCAAGGGGGTAAGTGATTGGCTGGTGATTGGTGAGTAGTTTTTCTTTTTTTCTTTCTTCTACAACAGTGAGTAAACTTTAACATTGTTGTTGCCAATTTAAGTATATCTAAGGGTTAAGTCATGGCAGGAGAGCTCGGTCATGTGATATGCTCCTCCTGTACCATGTGGGAACTCAGGGACACTTCCGGTGTCCCTGACGACTACGTGTGCGGGAAGTGTATCCGCCTCCAGCTCCTGACGGACCGCATTGCAGAATTGGAGCAGAGGGTGGATTCACTCTGGAGCATCCACGATGCTGAGAATGACGTGAGTAGCACGTATAGTGAGTTGGTCTTACCGTAGGTGAAAGGTCCACAGCCAGCTCGGGAATGGAAGACCAGCAGGAAGAGCAGTGCAAGGAAGGTAGTGCAGGGGTCCCCTGCGGTCATCTCCCTGCAAAACAGATACACTGTTTTGAGTACTGTTGAGGGGGATGACTCATCAGGGGAGGGCAGCAGCAGCCAAGTTCATGGCACAGTGGCTGGCTCTGATGCACAGGAGGGCAGGAAAAAGAGTGGGAGAGCAATAGTGATAGGGGATTCGATTGTAAGGGGAATAGATAGGCGTTTCTGCGGCCACAACCAAGACTCCAGGATGGTACGTTGCCTCCCTGGTGCAAGGGTCAAGGATGTCTCGGAGCGGGTGCAGGACATTCTGAAAAGGGAGGGTGAACAGCCAGTTGTCGTGGTGCACATTGGTACCAACGATATAGGTAAAAAAAGGGATGAGGTCCGACGAGACGAATTTAAGGAGCTAGGAGCTAAATTAAAACGTAGGACCTCAAAAGTAGTAATCTCAGGATTGCTACCAGTGCCACGTGCTAGTCAGAGTAGGAATTGCAGGATAGCTCAGCTGAATACGTGGCTTGAGCAGTGGTGCAGCAGGGAGGGATTCAAATTCCTGGGGCATTGGAACCAGTTCTGGGGGAGGTGGGACCAGTACAAACCAGATGGTCTGCACCTAGGCAGGACTGGAACAATATCCGAGGGGGAGTGTTTGCTAGTGCTGTTTGGGAGGAGTTAAACTAATATGGCAGGGGGATGGGAACCAATGCAGGGAGACAGAGGGAAACAAAAAGGAGACAAAAGCAAAAGACAGAAAGGAGATGAGTAAAAGTGGAGGGCAGAGAAACCCAAGGCAAAAAACAAAAAGGGCCACTGAATATAAAGGGGCTGCAGGAGGGGTCAAAACTAAAAATCATGGTTTACAAACTAGTATTAAAACACTCTACCTAAACGCATGCAGCATTCGAAATTAAGTAAATGAGTCGACGGCACAAATCATTACAAATGGATATGATTTGGTGGCCACTACAGAAACATGGTTGCAGGGGGGCCAAGACTGGGAATTAAACATACAGGGGTATCTGACGATTCGGAAAGATAGACAAGAAGGGAAAGGAGGTGGGTTAGCTCTGTTAATAAAGGATGATATCAGGGCAGTTGTGAGAGACGAAATTGGCTCGAATGAACAAAATGTTGAATCATTGTGGGTGGAGATTAGAGATAGTAAGGGGAAAAAGTCATTGGTGGGCGTAGTTTATAGGCCCCCAAATAATAACTTCACAGTGGGGCAGGCAATAATCAAGGGAATAATGGAGGCATGTGAAAAAGGAACGGCAGTAATCATGGGGGATTTTAACCTACATATCGATTGGTCAAATCAAATCGCACGGGGTAGCCTTGATGAGGAATTCATAGAATGCATACGGGATTGTTTCTTAGAACAGTATGTTACAGAACCTACAAGGGAGCAAGCTATCTTAGATCTGGTCCTGTGTAATGAGACAGGAATAATAAACGATCTCCCAGTAAAAGATCCTCTTGGAATGACTGATCACAGTATGGTTGAATTTGTAATACAGATTGAGGGTGAGGAAGTAGTATCTCAAACGAGCGTACTATGCTTAAACAAAGGGGACTACAGTGGGATGAGGGCAGAGTTGGCTAAAGTAGACTGGGAACGCAGACTAAACGGTGGCACAATTGAGGAACAGTGGAGGACTTTTAAGGAGCTCTTTCATAGTGCTCAACAAAAATATATTCCAGTGAAAAAGAAGGGCGGTAAGAGAAGCGATAACCAGCCGTGGATAACCAAGGAAATAAAGGAGAGTATCAAATTAAAAACCAATGTGTATAAGGTGGCCAAGGTTAGTGGGAAACAAGAAGATTGGGAAAATTTTAAACAACAGCAAAGAATGACTAAGAAAGCAATAAAGAAAGGAAAGATAGATTACGAAGGTAAACTTGTGCAAAACATAAAAACCGATAGTAAAAGCTTTTACCAATATATAAAACGGAAAAGAGTGACTAAAGTAAATGTTGGTCCCATAGAAGATGAGAAGGGGGATTTAATAATGGGAAATGTGGAAATGGCTGAGACCTTAAACAATTATTTTGCTTCGGTCTTCACAGTGGAAGACACAAAAACCATGCCAAAAATTGCTGGTCACAGGAATGTGGGAAGGGAGGACCTTGAGACAATCACTATCACTAGAGGGGTAATGCTGGACAGGCTAATGGTACTCAAGGTAGACAAGTCCCCTGGTCCTGATGAAATGCATCCCAGGGTATTAAAAGAGATGGCGGAAGTTATAGTAGATGCATTCGTTATAATCTACCAAAATTCTCTGGACTCTGAGGAGGTACCAGCGGATTAGAAAGCAGCTAATGTAACGCCTCGGTTTAAAAAAGGGGGCAGACAAAAGGCAGGTAACTATAGGCCGGTTAGTTTAGTATCTGTAGTGGGGAAAATGCTTGAAGCTATCATTAAGGAAGAAATAGCTGATCATCTAGATAGGAATAGTGCAATCAAGCAGACGCAGCATGGATTCATGAAGGGGAAATCATGTTTAACTAATTTACCAGAATTCTTTGAGGATATAACGAGCATGGTGGATAGAGGTGTATCGATGGATGTGGTGTATTTAGATTTCCAAAAGGCATTCGATAAGGTGCCACACAAAAGGTTACTGCAGAAGATAAAGGTATGCAGAGTCAGAGGAAATGTATTAATATGGATAGAGAATTGGCTGGCTAACAGAAAGCAGAGAGTCGGGATAAATGGGTTCTTTTCGGGTTGGAAATCGGTGGTTAGTGGTGTGCCACAGGGATCGGTGCTGGGACCACAACTGTTTACAATATACATAGATGACCTGGAAGAGGGGACAGAGTGTAGTCTAACAAAATTTGCAGATGACACAAAGATTAGTGGGAAAGCATTGTGTAGAGGGCACAGAGAGGCTGCAAAGAGATTTAGATAGGTTAAGCAAATGGGCTAAGGTTTGGCAGATGGAATACAATGTCGGAAAGTGTGGGGAAAAAAACAGTAAAAGGGAATATTATTTGAATGGGGAGAAATTACAACATGCTGCGGTGCAGAGGGACCTGGGGGTCCTTGTGCATGAATCCCAAAAAGTTAGTTTGCAGATGCAGCAGGTAATCAGGAAGGTGAATGAAATGTTGGCCTTCATTGCGAGAGGGATGGAGTACAAAATCAGGGAGGTCCTGCTGCATCTGTATAGGGTATTGGTGAGGCCGCACCTGGAGTACTGCGTGCAGTTTTGGTCACCTTACTTAAGGAAGGATATACTAGCTTTGGAGGGGGTACATAGATGATTCACTCGGCTGATTCCGGAGATGAGGGGGTTACCTTTTGATGATAGATTGAGTAGACTGGGTCTTTACTCGTTGGAGTTCAGAAGGATGACGGGTGATCTTATAGAATCATTTAAAATAATGAAAGGGATAGACAAGATAGAGGCAGAGAGGTTGTTTCCACTGGTCGGGGAGACTAGAACTAGGGGGCACAGCCTCAAAATACGGAGGAGTTAATTTAAAACCGAGTTGAGAAGGAATTTCTTCTCCCAGAGGGTTGTGAATCTGTGGAATTCTCTGCCCAAGGAAACAGTTGAGGCTAGCTCATTGAATGTATTCAAGTCACAGATAGATAGATTTTTAACCAATAAGGGAATTAAGGGTTACGGGGAGCGGGCGGGTAAGTGGAGCTGAGTCCACAGCCAGATCAGCCATGCTCTTGTTGAATGGCGGAGCAGGCTCGAGGGGCTAGATGGCCTACTCATGTTCCTAATTCTTATGTTCTTATGTAAAGAAACCAATCAGAAAGTACCAAGCAAGAATCAGGAATTTGGGGGAGAAATTCAGTAGTGCCCCGTTTGGGTTGTTTAGGGCTGGATTTTCATCATTTCTTTTGATCATTTACCATCCATTTACCACCGAAAATACCACCAGTGGTAAATTCATTGAAGATTACCATTGAAATAGCGGCGATTTCACAATTTAGCACCGAAATACCACCAGTGTTAAATTTATCAGTGATTTACCATCTGTGGTAAAAAAATACCGCCGATTTTATTTTTTTGCCATTTTTCTGACATCATTAAGTGTATAACACCAAATTACCACCAGAGGTAAATTCATCAATACCACCATTTTTACCACTGGCCTAAATTACCACCAAGAAAAGTGCAGTCTTATCTGATCTTATCTGATTGAATCCAGTGCTACAGATGCTATTTAAAAGAAATGGAGCCCCTTCATGAGAGAAGGCTGAATTTTACACAGACATCTTTACATGTGTTAAGAGTTTGATTTTAAGGTTATTTGTGGCTTTTAGTGGATGATTTAAGAAAATTGGAAGACATTTTAAGAATATTTAAGCTCATAAATCAATGCTTTGCATGAACAGTTAGAGTTACGTTTCACCTTTATCGTCCACTATATTGTTGAGTTTTACCCTTCATTTTCTAAAAGTTAGATACAAGAATGGTTATGTTTAACAACATTTTATAAAATGTTGTAAGCTTTGAAAAATGTAAAAGTAAATAAATAAATCATTTTTTAACTTCAACAATTTATCATTTTTTGCAACAACAATACAACAACAATATCACAACAAGAACAACTACAAGAACTACAACATCAACAGCAAGAACAAAAACTGCCCCCACCCTGCACTTCTTTTACCTGCGGCCAAGACGCCAACACCGAAATACCAACGAAAATTCATCAGTATCACCATTTTTACCACCCGCAAAAATATCACCCATTTTGCTTTGAGTATTGCACGATCAAAAATAAGAACAAAATAGAATTAGGCCGACCACCGCTCATATTTGATGAAAATAGCGGCCTTGAATGAAAGTGGTATTTCGGTGATTAAAAAAAAAAATGCGAATTTTAAATAGCACCGAAATACCATGGGAAAACCAGTGGTAGAGCTAAAGGTTGAAAATCCAGCCCAATTTTTAAATTTTGAAAATTTAGTTCCAGGCTCTAAGGATTCTGAACTTTCTTCTAAATTGAGATTTGGTGCCCTAGAAAGGAAGGGGGTACTGAATCAAGCACCAATGACCTCAGGGGAAGCGCTACCACAGAGCGCGACTGAATTTCAGGTGGCTTGCATTCAGCAATCATCCTGCATTCCTTCACACTGTCTCATTCCAGCTCTTAAAGAGGAGGTTGTATCAATGTGCAGCTGCTCATTTTCATCAATCCTGGAACTGAAGTCGACCTGAGAGCAAGTGAAACACCTCATGGTTATTGTTGCTCCTATTCCAAATCGAAGGGAGAGAGCTTGTCAGTTCACTGACGCCACATTGGAGGCATTGGTGGCTGAGTGGAACAAAGGAGGCCATTGCCCCAAGTCTTCAGGGCAATGTGGAGGGTAGTGGCAGAGGAGGTCTAGCCAGTAGTGTCATGCAACACAGCCTGACAGTGTCGCAAAAAATTCAACGACCTCAGTCAGGTGGTCGAGGTGAGTACATGCTTCAACAGGTCCTACATACCAGCATCTGAACCTCTGTGTGTGCACACTGTGCAAAGCACCACACCCCCACCATTCACCCACCTAACATCTGCACCTGCTCAAACTCACATTCTCGTCTCATGCCTTGCCTACATTCACAGCTATTCAACGACGTGAGTCATATCTCCTAGACACATAGCTGGACTCTGACTCACACATAATTGTTTCTTTTGCAGGCCAAAATGACACACAAGAGGAGGGAGCAACAGAGGACAGGCGAGGGTGAACCTCAGCTCCAGCAGCTCTCAGACCTGAAGGGACGAGTGCTGCACCTATTGGGCAGCAGGTGGTGGGCACCATGGCTATTGGCGACGTCGACCCCATTGGGGGCAACAACGGTATCTACATCGCCTCTCCTTTTCTCCTCCCACTTGCCCCTCACACCATAAAGCTTTATCACTTTCCAACTCCTGATACTGTCTGCCTTCCTTGCTCCATTCCTGCCCTCCTGCCCTAACCTTAATGTGAGTCTTTTGCCTTTATGCTTTCAGATTATCAGCAACCAGATGACCAGCCTGTCCATGAGTTCTCCAATGAGAGTGACGAAGGAGAAGAGGAGGAGGACTCAAGCACCGTATCACTGCATCTCTCACCCACAGGCACCACTTCAGAGACTGGCACTACACGATCATTAGCATCAGACTTAGTAGAGGGGTCTGCACAGGGTGATGAACGGGGGACGAATGGGCTGCCGCAAAGCCAAGGGGAAAGGGTAGTGTGGAGCCAGCTCTGCAGGGGGAGAGATCATGTGCGAGTTCTGTTGCACAGGACTCAGATGAGGACCTCGATGAGGAAGTGTTCACAAGAAGGGTGATGGCCATACACTCCGAGATGATAGGTGCAATGGCAAGGGTGCCTTAGAGCCTATCGGCAATGGTAGTGAGCATGGAGGAGACCGCCTCCAACATTGCCAGAGCTGTGAGCACACTATGGAGCCCATCATTTCCAGTCTGCAGATGATGGTGGACTCCAAGAGAGACCGTGGGGTCCCAGAGCTGCAAAGGATTCCACTCTCTGAATGTCCAATTGGTTGTCGACCACCACCAAATTATACTGGCAGTGAATGCTCAATTTCCGGGCAGCATCCATGATGCTCACATCCTGCATGAGAGCACTGTATCTGACTTGTTTAATAATCAGCCACAAGAGCAATGCTGGATGCTTGGTGACAAAGGATATGGCCTCACCACCTGGCTGATGACCCCCCTGCGTGACACCCACACTGAAGCCGAGAAACGATATAACGAGAGCCACAGAGCCACTCGCAATATCGTCAAGAAAAGCATTGGAGTGCTTAATCAGTCAGTCATCATAGGTGGTCCCTCGAACAAGGATGACTTGCTTCCACAGAGTTCACAGATGTTTCAATGAAGGAGCAGCGCTTTAGATGCCTGAACCACTCAGCAGGAGCGCTCCAATACCACCCTGAGCAGGTAGCTCAATTCGTGGTGCTGTGGTGCATGCTGCACAACTTGACTATCAGGAGGGGACAAGAATTGTCGGAAGGGTCTGACGATCCACCTCAGGAGAGAAAGAAAATGGAGGTGGACGCTGACATCAGGCCAGACAATCAGGCTGACACTGACGCCATGCCCCCGCCCCCCCGTAGACCGCAGGAAAAAGCCCGCGGTGGCTACATAGCTGCAAGACTCTTACGCCAGGAGCTCATAAATGAACGCTTTTTCTGAAAGAACATGTGTGGTATTTACAAAGCTGGCACACTGCTGGATGTGCAGGTCATACATCAATGGTGGGCATCACCTTGGTGACAGTTAAAGTTTAAGTTGATTGAAGTTTTCTGTAATTATACCCTTTCATGTTAGTAATCACCAGTGTGTAACGGTGCAGCTATCTGAGTCAATGCGCAACAAGGTTATGTTAAATAAAAAACATCTAAACTGACCATTTGTCTGAAATCATAAGTATATCTGTAAAAATCACCCCATCCCAGCCCACAACAAATTTATCTCATTTACATCATTACAATGGTCCCCATTTCCAGCAAAACAGAACACAAATGCAAAACATCAAGGTAGCCCCCTCGCCCCTTGCCCCGACCCTCCCACCAAAATAGCAGCAGCAACCCAAAAAAATACCCAGACAACACCTGCGGCCATGCACCTCACTTTCCTTCCCCCTCCGCCCCCCCGCCCCCGCTTCTCCTCCCCACCTCTACCCCTTCCCCTTTGCCTCCTGACTCCAAGCCGCCTGGCCAAGGAGCTCCTCAGGCGATGCTTTATTGGGGAGGATGATGCAGAAGCGCTGCTTGGACGGATACGGGAGAGGACGGTCCTGAGGTGGGAATGTGTTCCGAGCCAGAAGCAAAATGTTGCTGCTGGTTCTCATGTCGTTGGCAATGGGGTGCAGCACCTTGGGGTGCAGTGCCGTGCTCCGGGACCACTGGGAGCCCTCTGCCACCAGTGTTCCTGACTACCAGCTCCAGGGCCTCTTCCATCTCTTCCAAGTTATGTATTATTTGTTGGACAAAACTCGGTGCCAACTATGTTCTTGGTGCTTAGTAGGATTTTTGCTGCTGATGAATCTCCCTCGTGCCTCCCACAACAGCCAAACAAGCACACACCACACCCACACACGCTTTCAGTCCCTGTCTGCTCCGTCTCTCTCTGTCTCCTCTTCTGTGCATGTAATGATGACCCTTCACCTCCTGAATCGTGGGAATGGAGCGTTGTCATGCCGTTGCTAAGGACGGCGACACTTTACGGCAGACGGTCAGTGAGATTTACTATTACCGACCATTTCATATTGCTTGCAGTAATGCCCAACTTTTAAAATGGAGACTAGGGACTTTGAGAGTGCACGACAAGCCAGCGATCTGAAACCCATTTTTACCGCCCACTCTGAGAATAACACCTTTTTTGGCGATCTGCACAAAAGTGTCAAATTTAGCCCTATGAACCCGAGATTGGTCGACATACCGCCCACTACCGCCCGCGTACCGCCCAAAAATGCGATTTTGGTAAAAAAAAACACCTAATGCCGCTGACATACCGCTCGGCAGAATATTCATCATTGACATAACGCTGAGCGGTATGCACACCGTCCGCCGTGCAGGACCGCCCGCATACCACCGACATGCCACCGGAGCTGCATACCGTTCTGGAAAAGGTGGTTTTATGCGATGGTAAGTGGGCGGGAATGGGCGGAGTGCACGGAGATGCCATGTTGGAAATTGTGAACTGTCAGCTAAAGCAGCACCTCTGTATTTCAGAGGTGAACAGTGACCTTACAGTGCGATTTAAAGTGGCAAAGGTATTTTTATTGGTACTGAGTAACTTATTAAGATTTTAAGGCATTTTAGTTATTTTTTTTAATTGAAAAATATCGTGGAGATTTAAAAAGAATGGGGCCTGCACTATCTCAGCCTGTATTGCTGACTATCTGTCTAATGGAGGAACCAGATGTGAGAAAGTTTATAAATGAACATTAGCTTGAATGTGGAGAGCTGCGTTTTGGGACCCTGATGACTGTTACCCCAAAAGTTTGACACTGCACAAGAGTGCTTAAATTCAATTCAAATGTTTATGTAAAAATGCCAAAAATATGCAACAATTTTAAAACTTTGTAAAACTTATAACTATAAAACAATGGTAACAACTTTAACAACTTTAATAACAACTTTAACAAAACTTTTACAACTTTAATAAACTTTTACAAATCAATTATTCAATGAACAAGTACAACAAAAGACCCATTACTGTCCTCGACCACAACCTCGACCCCATCCTCAAACCTCGTGCTACACCACCCTTGGGACTATTCCCCCCTTTCTTACACCCGTCCTTCCCTTTCCCACTGCCCCTGAGCCCGAACCACCCCGTGGTGGTATCAAGCCTGCGTGCAGCACCGCACCCCGAGTGCTGTTACTGTCGTTGGGGGTCAGTCATTGCAGGTGCAATAAATGGGGCCTCAGGAGAAGCGCGCGATGTGGAAGGCACGGCTTCAGGGCTGGAAAATGATGTCAGCTCCCCACCTTTAGGTGCTGTCAACCTGACTACTATGGCAAGGGTGCGGTTCCGCGCCATATCCCGATCCCGTCGATTGCCGCATGGGTTCGACGGTGTTGGCGGTCCACTCCATCGCAGTGATCATACGTGACATATTCCATATTCTCCAACTGCCGCTCTGATAGAGCCGCGATGTTTGCGGCTATTGTAGTCGTGGCCTTGAGCAGCTCTCGACCTATGTCGGCGTTGGCCTGTGACAGACGCACCATGTCCTGGTACATGCCTATAGTAACCGATCTTTTCTGCACCAACCTCCGTCGCTGTGGCAAAGGCGCTGCAACACTGGGGGTGTCTTGCTGTGCACGGCTTGGTCCCGCAGAATCAGAGGAGCCATGGGGGAATCCCTTGAATACAGACTCCATGGTGGAGGATGTTCCAGCTGGCCCACATGGAACTGGTGTATCCTTCTCCGTCTCCACCCCCATCTCCACCTCCCCTGGCTCCAGGATCAGCGGCTCTTCCTCTTCATCTTCCTCATCTCTGCCAGTGGTGAAGTCAGGAGAGGGCTGGGTGACGCCAGAGGTGGAGGCAGTGGGTCTGTCATCTTGTCTCTCTGTGTTGGTGTGGTCTGAATCGTCCGGGTCTGGAAGTACAAAACAACAATTAGAAAGGCTTGACACCAGGGGAGGGGTTACCATTACATGAGTACATAGTACAGTGACTTATCGCAGTCTTATTTAAATGTCCACCACTGCTGCAGTACTGCATTACATATCGCAGACAGACAATACATATACGCATTGCGTTACATGCCCCCAACATTGCAGTACATCACATGAGGCCAACATTACAGTGCAATAAACTTATATTACATAACATCAGGCCAACATTATAGTTACAGTTATATTACATGACATGAGAGGACCACAACACAGACTGGATTGTATTCAACTGAGTGAGTGGTCAGCTCCAATGCCAATAGTGGCATGGTTGCTATCCCCGACCAGGGACAGGGCACAGATCTCAATTTCAGTCAGAGGCTCTTGGATTGTGGGTCCTCCCCATGGAGGCTGCTGATCAGCTGCTATTGCAGATGTCTTCTTCTGCAGAAAGTAAAGTAAATGAAAGTAAAAATCTTCAATCCATTTAACATCAACCTCCCATCCTTTTCGATGTTCCTGTGCTTGGATTAAAAAAAAAAATATTTCCATAATGTTTTTTGTTATGATTTTTGCTTTGTAAAATATGTCTTCTTATTCTTCAAACTGTAGAATTATTAGTTGTTATGAATATTTTTTAACTCTGTAATGTGTTTTTAAAGTAACTGCTCATCGACTAGTTTGCTGCTCCTTCTAACTCTCTCTCCCTCCTCTTCAACTCACTGTGTATGTGCGGGTGACCCCTGACCCAAAATCGCAGGTGAAATGCTTCTGTAAATAAAACGGGGGAAAAAATCGCGCATGCGCAGTTCAGTGCCACATCATCCATTGAAGAGAAAATCGATCTGGATCGACTACTAGGTTACATACCGCCCGCTGCAGGCCGCTGACATACCGCCGACATAACAGCGAAAAGAAATCGACCAATTTTGTCCTCTTCGGTCTCGGCAGTATACCGGTGGTTTGAAACGACGCTCCACCGGCATACCGCCAAGAAATGGGTGGCCCTTATGCATTGACCAATTTCGGGCCCTATATATGGTTAATGTTTTTGGATAAAACTTTAATTGGAATGTTGCCTATTTGGTGCAGTCTCTCATTTTAGTTTGGAACTGTGGTATGGAATGAGAAATTGATGTAATGATGGGGACATGCAGAGCAACCGGGAAGTGGACTGGAATTCATTTGAACTGAGGTCTGATGAGGCGATCTCAGACCACCCTTGCAGAAGGCCGATTGAGTGGCTTCCTTCTCTGTCGCTGCTGTTACTGCTCTGTTCCTCCTCTTCCTTGTCCTCGTCCTCCTCCTCCTGAGGTGATGGAACTATGCCTGGTGGCAATGGCTGCGCCCTCACGATGGCCAAGTTGTGCAGCATACAGCAGACGAAGACAAAAAGGGACGCCCACTTAGCCGAGTATTGGAAGGCTCCTTCTGAGTGGTCATGGCAGCAGAGCACTCCGCTGGTCTGCTCAATGATGGCAGCATGGCTCTCATTATGTGAGTACTTGGCAGGAGTGTTGGTGTTGTGGAGGGGAGTCATGAGCCAGGTGGAGAGCGGATAGCTCTTGTCTCCGACTAGCCAGCCGTGAGCTTCATGTAGTAGCTGGAAGAGAGCTGGCACACCGGTCTAGTGCAGGATGAATGCATTGTGGCTGCTGCCAGAATAACCGGCATTGACGGTGAGGATTCGGCGTGTGTGGTCGCACACCAACCACACAGTCAGTGAGTGGCAGCCTTTGCGGTTATGGAATATCTCAGGATTGTTATGCGGTGCCCGCAAAGCGACGTGGTGCAGTCCATGGCGCCCTGCACCATGGGGAAGCCCGCTATCCTGGCAAAGCCACATGCACGCTCGTGCTGCTTCTCTCTGGTCATGGGAAACAAAATGTAGTCCCTTCTCCTTTTGAAGAGAGCATCTGTGACCTCACGGATGCAGCAATGGATGGCAACCTGGAAGATGTTGGAGATGTCTCCTGTTGCACACTGGAAGGATCCACTGGCATAGAAATTGAGGGCGATGGTGACCTTGACTGCTACTGAGCGAGCCATCCTCACCCTGATCTGAGGCTCGAAGTCTGGTCGCTGGAGATGGCAGAGCTCTGTGACCATATCCTTGCTGAAGTGCAGCCTTCGAACATACTGTTGTTCAGTGAAATTGATGCAGGAGAACTTCCGCCGGAATACCCTGGGAGGATAAGGTCTCCTGTTGGATCCCTGTTGGTCCTCCTACCTCTGGCCACATTTTGCTGTCCTTCTCTGTGCCTCACTTGCCGCCGATGATGATGCTGGAGCGCGAGGTCCAGTGCCAGCACAGCCCCCATGAATCAATAAAATGTTGGAGTTTCAAATCTGCCTTCAATGAAACTCCCGAATCTTTATGAGCCAGAACATCCCTTCAACTGCAAACCGTTCAAATTGGTCAAAACGTCTGTCTGCCTATGTAAAGCTAAGAAGGAACCGTTATTGGCCAACTAGAAGTAAACCGGATGCTGGCGCCTTTAAATAGTGTTCCTCCAGCTGACATCCAACTGAAACCCAACCAGGGGACAGAGGCCAATTTTTTTCCGGGCATGGTGATGATGTCAGCATCGCCGGGCGCAGCAGAGTGGGCCACAACGCGTTACCACCGCCACAAAACTCCCGCCGAATTTAGCGGGAGGCGTTGTTCTCGCCGCGCCCGGTCGCAATCTCAAAGTAGCTCAATTTCTCCCCCATGAATCATGAAATTCAAAAATCTATACCCAACAGGTGGATAGTAAGCAATAGCAATCATTAACATAAGGAAAAGGCAAATCTATCACGTCAGTTAAAATGGCCTGGAATTTGCTGTCCTGATGATGGTGATCTGGCAGTGTTCGACATCATTTCGCCTTTGAAAGTGACCGCAACTTCAGGATTTAGCGTATGCGCAGTCTAATGCCGAAATCCTCACGTTGCGGCATGTCATTCACTGCTCCTCCACAGGCTGCACTGTGCCCCCCGCACCCCGCCCCCACCACACCCAATCAGTGAAATCACTCAAATCAGGGAAACTGACAAAAGCTTTGGCTCTTCTACAGTAAGTGTGCTGTTAAATATCCCATTTGAAGTTAGACCCAAAGAGATTAGGTGCAACTGGAGTTTTAACATTGTATTGACAGATAAACAAAGGTTATGACCCTTAAACCTTTTCCCCATGTGAGAGCCCCAATCTTTGTTTTGCTCTCTCTAACATTTTTTAAAAGTTAGAATTTTAGGAGCTTGCCCACTTTCTGGTTCGCTGTCTGAGAATTCTGCATTTTGATTGGCTGCTTAGACCGTTTGTTGCCATCACAGCAACTTTTTGCTGGGAATCCCGTTAACTTTTGTTGATTTCAATTATGCACCGGAAACCCTGAACTTCTCAACAAAGAGATTGCGAAATCTGTGTGTGAAGCTTACTTCAGGGCCAATGGCTTTGCTTCGCCACTGACCGCAAATTCCGGGCCAATAACTTTTACAAAATTTTTCAACGCAATATTAGTTTCTACACTGAGCTAAATACTTCCCCCCTCCCGCTCCAAACAGCATGCAATCTCCTAGGAGAAGCAAGAAAAACAGTGACTTAACCTCTGGCCAATTTAGGGTGAGGGAGATTTGTGGGAGATGAAGGTAAGGAATTAATGCCAAGTCTTTGTGTTAGAAGGGGTAGGGGTTAAAGAAAGCGACCAAAGGTTTTGTCAAATCAATTGATTTTCAGCATTGCCTTCCCAAAGGCCAGAGTTAGAAGACCAGGGTGGGGGTGGGGGCAGGGTGCATGGGGGGAGGAGGAGTAAGGCTGTGGGAAGTTATATAAGTCAGATAGTGAGACCATGGAGCGATTTGTAATTGAAGTTGATGCATTGGGGGAACAGGGAGCCTGAATAGGTCACCAATGACTAGGATGAGGGGTTGTGAAGTTGGAGTTTGTGAAGGGTAGAGTTGGGTGGGGGAGTGGGAGAGGTTGGTTGGGGGGAGTGGGAGAGATTGGGTGCGGGAGTGGGAGAGGTTGGGTGGGGGGAGTGGGAGAGGTTGTGTTGGGGAGTGGGAGAGATTGGGTGGGGGGAATGGGAGAGGTTGGTTGGGGGGAGTGGGAGAGCTTGGGTTGGGGAGTGGGAGAGATTGGGTGGGGGGAGTGGGAGAGGTTGAGTTGTGGAGTGGGAGAGGTTGGGTGGGGGGAGTGGGAAAGGTTGGGTGGGGGAGTGGGAGAGGTTGGGTGGGGGGAGTGGGAAAGGTTGGGTGGGGGGAGTGGGAGAGATTGGGTGGGGGAGTGGGAGAGGTTGGGTGGGGGGAGTGGGAGAGGTTGGGTGGGGGGAGTGGGAGAGGTTGGGCGGGGGGAGTGGGAGAGGTTGGGTGGGGGAGTGGGAGAGGCTGGGTGGGGGGAGTTGGAGAGATTGGGTGGGGGAGTGGGAGAGGTTGGGTGGGGGAGTGGGAGAGGTTGGGTGGGGGGAGTGGGATAGGTTGGGTGGGGGAGTGGGAGAGGCTGGGTGGGGGAGTGGGAGAGGCTGGGTGGGGGGAGTGGGAGAGATTGGGTGGGGGGAGTGGGAGAGGTTGGGTGGGGGGAGTGGGAGAGGTTGGGTGGGGGGAGTGGGAGAGATTGGGTGGGGGAGTGGGAGAGGTTGGGTGGGGGGAGTGGGAGAGGTTGGGTGGGGGGAGTGGGAGAGGTTGGGTGGGGGGAGTGGGAGAGATTGGGTGGGGGAGTGGGAGAGGTTGGGTGGGGGAGTGGGAGAGGTTGGGTGGGGGGAGTGGGATAGGTTGGGTGGGGGAGTGAGAGAGGCTGGGTGGGGGTAGTGGGAGAGATTGGGTGGGGGGAGTGGGAGAGGTTGGGTGGGGGAGTGGGAGAGGTTGGGTGGGGGGAGTGGGAGAGGTTGGGTGGGGGGAGTGGGAGAGATTGGGTGGGGGAGTTCGAGAGGTTGGGTGGGGGGAGTGGGAGAGGTTGGGTGGGGGGAGTGGGAGAGGTTGGGTGGGGGGAGTGGGAGAGATTGGGTGGGGGGAGTGGGAGAGGTTGGGTTGTGGAGTGGGAGAGGTTGGGTGGGGGGAGTGGGAAAGGTTGGGTGGGGGGAGTGGGAGAGGTTGGGTGGGGGGAGTGGGATAGGTTGGGTGGGGGGAGTGGGAGAGGTTGGGTGGGGGGAGTGGGAGAGGTTGGGTGGGGGGAGTGGGAGAGGTTGGGTGGGGGGAGTGGGAGAGGTTGGGTTGTGGAGTGGGAGAGGTTGGGTGGGGGGAGTGGGAAAGGTTGGGTGGGGGGAGTGGGAGAGGTTGGGTGGGGGGAGTGGGAGAGATTTGGTGGGGGAGTGGGAGAGGTTGGGTGGGGGAGTGGGAGAGGTTGGGTGGGGGGAGTGGGAGAGGTTGGGTGGGAGAGTGGGAGAGGTTGGGTGGGAGAGTGGGAGAGGTTGGGTGGGGGGAGTGGGAGAGGTTGGGTGGGAGGAGTGGGAGAGGTTGGGTGGGGGGAGTGGGAGAGGTTGGGTAGGGGAGTGGGAGAGGCTGGGTGGGGGGAGTGGGAGAGATTTGGTGGGGGAGTGGGAGAGGTTGGGTGGGGGAGTGGGAGAGGTTGGGTGGGGGGAGTGGGAGAGGTTGGGTGGGGGAGTGGGAGAGGTTGGGTGGGGGAGTGGGAGAGGCTGGGTGGGGGGAGTGGGAGAGATTGGGTGGGGAGAGGTTGGGTGGGGGGAGTGGGAGAGGTTGGGTGGGGGGAGTGGGAGAGATTGGGTGGGGGAGTGGGAGAGGTTGGGTGGGGGGAGTGGGAGAGGTTGGGTGGGGGGAGTGGGAGAGGTTGGGTGGGGGGAGTGGGAGAGGTTGGGTGGGGGAGTGGGAGAGGGCCTCGGGGGTGGGTAGTGAATAGGCAATTGGAGAAATGGAACCGAGAGATAACTAAAGTTTGGATGCTGGTTTTGGTGGCAGTGGAAATGAATTAAGGGTGGGTCCTTTTACATGTATGCAATATCATCTTGTGCTTAAATCGGTTTATTTTGTCTTGACAACATTTAGGGTTTCCACTATACATTAATGTCACATTCAGAAGATGATGATTACCTTGAGTTTAAATAGATTCCTCAATATCTTAGTGATAACAGTCATTGCATCAAATAAAAAAAGGAAAATCAAGCTAGGAATTACATGACTGATGCATATTTGCAACATTTATTTAATTGTTCGGATTTAAATAGAATTTCCCTGTAGGATACAAAATTTTATGTTCAAGTCAGTCATCTGAAAAAGGCCCATTTGTCATTTTTTTTGTGATCAATATGTAACAAGAAAAATGGAAGTATAAGTATTATAAATCAGGCTGTTGCAAAAACATTGGATGGTACATAACATGTCATGCAAGGGTCCAACTATTAATACATAATTACTTCCTCTTTGACTAATTCACGGCCTGTAATTTGCGGTCAGTGGAGAAGCAAAGGGGCTCACCGCTGGCCCTGAAGAAAGCTGCCCACAGAGTTCTAAAACTAGGGGGCATAGTCTCAGGATAAGGGGTCAGCCATTTAAGACTGAATGAGGAGGAATTTCTACACTCAGAGAGTGGTGAATCATTGGAATTCTCTACCCCAAAAAGCTGTGGATGCTGAATCTTTGAGTATATTCAAAGCTGAGATAGAGGGCCGAAGATTCTGGCCTCAACAGGTCCATACGAAGTGCGCACGGACTCGGCGAGGCCTTGCAAAAGCCGATTTTCAGGAAGTGATGCGCATGTGCCGAAAACGGGCATCCCCGAGAGAAGGACATTCGCGCGGGAGAGATTGGGCTATTTGCCCAAATCCTGCCCAGTGAATGTCGTTCAAACATTTACACCTGGTAAAAGCAGGCACATAGCTTGCTTTTACCAGCATAAGTGTTTTAAAACATATAAAAATTAAATTTGATATCGGGCCTGAAATCACGGTTCTGGACTTCACGCGGGCCCCCGCCTGAAAATAAGGAAAAAGATCCGCACCTACTTTTTGCTCCTGTGCCCTTCAGCAATTCCGGTCGGAGGCCTCCTCTTCCTCCGTATCAGAGCGCGTTCACGTCTTGGAGATGTGGAGGGAGAAGCTGGAGTCACATGGCACTGGACAGCCAATGAGGGTACCGTATTCTCATTCATAATAATGGGAACTCCGTAAGTAGGAGTTCTCATTATTATGAATGAGAAACCCTCCCCCCCTAAACACCCAAACACAAATAAAAAAATATAAAAAAAACACCTCACATATTTATATTAATTTAAATTAAAGTTAATGAAATCTGTCAGAAAAAATATATATTTTTTGTATTTTTTTTTAAGTGTTGTAATTAGGGTTTAAAATAAACTTACCTTAGTGGACAGGGTTTTTAACATAAAAATGTGTTTTTAAATTTTATTTTTATATGTTTTAAAACTCTTACGCTGGTAAAAGTGGGCTATGCGCCTGCATTTACCAGGCGCAACAGTTTTAAGGACATTCGCTGGGCAAAAGATGAGCAAATAGCGCAATCTTGCCCATGCGAATGTCCTGGCTGCAGGGATATGGAGGATCTGTCAAGCTAAAACTTGACAGATCGAAAAAGCCGTTTTTTGGCGCATGCGCATTGCGCGCCGAAAACTGACTTTTGTGGGGCCTCGCCAAGTCCGTATGTATTCCGTACCGATCGGCGAGGCCAGAATTTCAGGCCCAATTAAAAACCTTGTCCATTCAGGTAATTTTAATTTTAACACTATTAAAACACATTAAAAAAAAATTCCAAAAAATATTTTTTTTTCTAAAACATTTAATTACATTTAATTTCAATTAATTTTAAATATGTGAGGTGTTTTATTTATTTATTATGCTGCTTTTCGGTGAATTAGGGGATTTTCTCATTGATAATAATGGGAGTCCGTACAAACAGAGCTCTCATTATTATCAATGAGAATACTGTATAGTGATTGGTGGTCCAGGCCCACGTGACTCCAGCATGTACGTACGTACCTCGAAGACATCTCCCCATGCGCTGCACAGTGAATCTAAGCCTCCGACCGGGATCCTACGTTCCTTCTGGACCACCGGGTACTTTCGTAGATTTTTTGGAGGTCGGAGGCGTTCGTACGAAGGAAGCTTCCGACTCCAATTTTCCCCCCAGATAGATTTTTAGACTCTAGGGAAATCTAAGGAAATGGGGATCAGGTGGGAAAGTGGAGTTTAGGTCGAAGATCAGTCATGATCTCATTAAATGGCGGAGCAAGCTTGAAGAGCCGTATGGCATACTCCTGTTCTTATTTCTTCTGTTCTTCTGTTCTTATAACGATAAACGGTGTTAGTTTGCCTCCACGACTCACCACAAATTCCGGGCCATAGTTTTTAAGTATCTGTGCGGCTCAATTGCTTCTGTGTCAGAAGGTTATAATGTCAAAGACTTGAGTGCAGGGCTGTACTGGGGGAATGTTGCATTATCAAAGGTGATGCCTTTCAGAGGAGAGGTTAAATGAGATGAGATGACATAGATTAAATGCACTATGTAAAAAAGAACAAGAAGTTCTCCCAGCTGTTATATTTCTCTGTCAGCCAACACCACTAAAACAGGTTATCATAGAACCATAGCTAGATTTTCCACTTCACAAGGCCCATCTATGCCCCAAAAACGGACCTTTATCGCCCATTTTGACTAAAAAGTGGAAACTAGGCCAGAAATATCGCCGGAAAAACAGGCCCCCAAGTTTCGGCTCAGTTCGTCGAACTGATCGCTGAAGTGATCGCCGACACAAGGCCCATCCCAACTTTCAGCACATCGCCGGCACAAGGCCCATCCTAACTTTCAGCACATCGCCGGCACAAGGCCCATCCCAACTTTCAGCACATCGCCGGCACAAGGCCCATCCTAACTTTCAGCACATCGCCGGCACAAGGCCCATCCTAACTTTCAGCACATCGCCGGCACAAGGCCGGTCTGATTTAAGACCGAAAATATCGCTGTGAAATAGTTGCTTTTCCCGGGCCTTACAGAAGGGAATGTGCACGATGGGTGCCATTTTGAAAATCGGAGGGGAGGGGAGACATCCAAAACAAACGAGCTAGATAGTTGTGAGTTATTTAAAGAGTTATTTATAGATCTAGCAACTCAGAATTTTAACTAGATTTAAATGTAATGATAGTAGTCTAGTGGATAGGCATTTCTTTGCTAAAAATTCATTTATAACTAGTGAAACTAATTACAATTGAACTCAGACTGGAATAGATAGAGCAGTTTAATAGATCAAGTTCTGCAGTTCATTTAAAGCTATTAAAGCTATTAAAAATAATTTTTGATAGTGATGGGGCCTATGCTTTCTGCGCCATTACTCATAACTGCCCATAAGCTGGTTTCTGAAAGGAACAATCGAAGAGGTGGCAGAGAAATATATAGACAGAGACAGAGGAGACAGCAGAGGCGAGCATACAGCCAACAAAAGTACAAAGAGTCGCAATCTTACCTCAACTTGACAGAAAACACCTATCTAAGAAGGCTACGCTTCCGGAAGGAGGTCATCGATGAGATTTGCCAGCTCGTCAAGAGGGATCTTCAACCTTCCAGCACCATCATAGCCGCACTGTCAGATTAGGTAAAGGTTACTGCTGCCATAGCCTTCTACGCTTCGGGATCTTTTCAGGCTTCAGCTGGCGACATCTGTCATATCTCTCAGCACGCCACACACTGCTGTATTCGACAGGTGACTGAAGCCCTTTGTGTTCACAGGATGGACTTTATAAGCTTCCCGATGACCAGGGAAGCACAGACCAGGAGGGCTTTGGGTTTCTCCAGAATAGCACACTTCCCCAAGGTGCAGGGAGCAATAGACTGCACGCACATTGCCCTGAAATCCCCCTTCAAGAACGCAGAGGTATTTCATAACAGAAATGTGCAGCTTGTTGTCGACCACAACCAAATAATCATGACAGTAAACACTACATTTCCTGGCAGCATCCATGATGTGCATATCCTACGTGAGAGTGCTATCCCTGACCTGTTTCTCAATCAGCCGGAAGGTCACGGTTGGACGCTTGGGGATAAGGGATATGGCCTTGCCAATTGGCTGATGACCGCACTGCGTAATCATGTTACTGAAGCAGAGAAACGTTACAATGAAAGCCACATAGTGACACGCAACATGGTCAATAAGGCAATTGGAGTCTTAAAGCAGCGCTTCAGATGCCTGGACCATTCTGGTGGCAGCCACCACTCTGACCAGGTCGCTGAGTTTATTGTGGTGTGTTGCATGCTGCATAACCTAGCTATAAGGAGAGGACACTACTGTCAGGTTGGGCTGCCGGTCCACCTCCAGAAGGAGGGCAGACAGAAGAGCCAGCCGGCGAGGAGCAAGAGGAGGAAGAGGCGGAAGAAGAGGCTGGTGAGGACCTGGGGAGGGCAATCAGTCTGCCGATGTATCTGGCCCCAACCCCCCCCCCCAAAGGCCAGTACCCAGTGGCAGTTATGCGGCTAATAAGCGGTTGCGTCAACAGCTCATTAACAAACGCTTTTCATGATCTTTCTTTGTGGGTATTTACATTTACATTTACATTTATAGTTAAGCAAAGGTTGCCTTTGTGAAGAGTCACGTTTCGGCCTTGCATGCAGTTGCTTGTCATTTACATTAATGCTTAAATAAAGTAATTTTTTGTAACAAGTAAACAACGTTTCACTACTGTAGTTTAATTGTTAAAATATTATGCTTGATGTAAATAAGAGAGAATGAACAGCAATTGTTAAATTCAACAATAAATTTTATTCAACACAAACAATTTTATTAACTATTTTATCAACACCCCCCGCCCCCACCCCAAACGAACGAAGGAACGAAGGAACAAATTTGTAAACATATTATTACACAAACCCCCCCCTCCCTACCTGTGGCCATGTTTCCCTCCAGGACCTTTCCCACCCCGTGTTTTTACACCAGCCGCCCGTTTTGGTCTCCGCAGACCGAGAGGAAGCTTGGGTGCAGCGCGCGACGGCAAGACTTCCTGCCATGGTGGAGGTGATGGAGTGGAAGTCAAAGCCTGAGGCTCCTCTTCCGAGTCAGGAGGAACTGTGTCCTCCGTACTCGCTTGAGTGCTAGGGGTCGTACTCTGAGCTGACATGACACCTTGGGGTGCAGCGCTGTGTCCAGCCAGCAAAGCATGCCGAAGGGCATTGGTTGCGGCGGTTTGCTCCCGAATCGCCTCCAAGGTCTTCCGTGCAAACGGAGTTAGCACGGAAGACCAGTTGGAGAAGTTCGTGTTGAACTAGCTCCATTTCGTGGTGAACTGGCTCCAGTTCGTGGAGAACCCATCGAACCCCTGGATAAGATCGCGACCTATCGCGACCGTCTCCCTGCACAGGGAGATCAAGCACTCCGTCTGCCCATCCGTGGGAGCCGATTGTTCACCTCGCTGACCTGACCTCCGTTGGGTCGGCGTGTGCAAAATTGGTCGCCTTGGCGTCACCAGCTGCACAACGCTTGTTCCTGGTGCCTTATCAGTCTCAATAGAGATGATCACAGGTTCACCCTCCCCCCCCCCCCCATCAACAATTATGTCATCATCATCATTATCAACCTCAGATTCCTCCACCTCTTGTAACTCCTCCTGGGTATGAGGAAAGTGTTCATTGTGATCATCGGAAGTGGACGGTCGATGTTTCTCCTCTTCCTCCTCCGAGGTGGCTGCTGCAGGTTCCATGGCCGTCTGCATTGCCACAACCTTCTCAGCTTGACCTTAAAAACACGAATGACATTCTTGAAGAACTTATTAGTAGATAACGGTGATCATTAACAGGAAACGTTACATATAAATACTTCTCAGCACCCCATAAATCTGCTGCGGCTACATCGCCTGCTTCTTATGCACAATGGCTGCACTAGGGCTGTATGCATGGCCATACCATCACATCATTAGTATATCAAGAGTAAGGTTTTTAAAAATGTTTTTAGTATTTTTTGAGAAATTAAACATTACACATTACTCAAGAGACTCAAGGCTGGGTTCGGCCAGACCACGGGTGGTGGCCGAACAGTTGTCTAGTCCCACTAGCGATAGCGCAAGCTCCTCACTTTCGGACAAAGGCTACAGATGAGCAGAGCCGCCCCTGTCCTCCTCTGCTCTGCCCGGTTGATTGATATCTTCTTCTGCAAACAAGAAGAGAGCATGACATGGCATAAGCAAATGGACTTGGTATTTAACATTTTAGAATGACAGACTAAAATTCTTTGCAGGATATTAGAAGCTTGATTCATAATTTAGAAATGGAAAATGGAAGTTACTGCTAGCATGGCTTAATTAATTAACACAATAAATAAAAACAGAATTAAATTCAGTACAGGAAATTAAATGTTGCAACCAAAATTTGCATGCGTCAATAGAACATTAGATATAACATTTGAAATTTAAAATGCTACTTACTCTTGCTTTGGCCAACAAGCTATTCCAGCATTTCCAGCACTGGTCTGGTGTCCTCACCTCATGAGAAGCAGATGTGACCACTGTAAAGACCTGTCCCCTCAGTACAGATTCACACGAGGCATGTAGTGAAGTCAAGGTCACTCTGGACCTGCACCTTTATTTCACAGCTCTGGAATGCTGCACTTGCCTGAGACCTGTCCTTATATACCTGTCTCTTTCAAGTGCACCCCTGGTGGTAAGGTATGCTGGTGGTTACAGGTCATATCTTATTACACTCATGTATAGCATGTTAGGATACAGTTATATATAATAATGTAATAAATGACATCACCCTCCCCCAAGGTCTTATTGTCTTTATAGGTTCAGTCTCTCAGATGGTCTACACTCTCGTGTGGAGCATCTGAGTTGTGGTTCAGTTGTTTGCCTTGGTGTCTGTTTTTCTTTGGGTGTGGTTGCTGGTATCTCGCCTGGGCTGCCTGTTTCAATTGGTGTGATTGTTGTTGACTCGCCTGGGCTGTCTGTTGGGATTGCCCTTTCCTCAGGTTGTTCCCTCTGTCTGTCCACCAGGTGTGGTGCGAGTTCCACATTGTAGTCTGCCTCTGGTTCCGCAGTGTTGTTGGTAAATCTGCTTTTGACTTGGTCTACATGCCTCCGGCAGGTTTTGCCATTGTCTATTTGTACTACCAGTAGCCTGTTTCCTTCCTTGCCCGTTACTGTCCTGCAAGCCATTTGGGGCCCCTGCCATAGTTTAGTACAAACACTTTATCCCCGATCTCATTCCATCTCCCCCTCGAATTTCTGTCATGGTACTCAGTCAGCTGACGGCGCTTTGCCTCAATGATTTTGTGCATGTCTGGGAGGATTAATGAGAGCCTTGTTTTTAAAGTCCTTTTCATCAACAGTTGCGCGGGGGGGGGATCCCAGTCAGTGAGTGTGGACGAGATCTGTATGCCAGCAGCAGTCGCGACAGGCGACCCTGCAGCGTGGGACCTTGGATTTTAAGCATGCCTTGTTTAATGATTTGCACTGCTCTCTCTGCCTGGCCATTGGAGGCCGGCTTGAACAGTGCCATCTTAACGTGATTTATACCGTGGTCAATTATAAAGTCTTGGAATTCTGCGCTGGTGAAGCACGGACCATTGTCACTGACCAATATGTCAGGGATTCCGTGCGTTGCAAACATGGTTGCGAGGCTCTCCACAGTGGTGGAGGTTGTGCTCGAGTTTAAAATGGTGCATTCGATCCACATTGAAAATGCATCTACAACTACGAGGAACGTTTTGCCCACGAATGGGCCCGCATAGTCTACGTGCACCCGCGACCACGGTTTGGTAGGCCAGGGCCAGGGGCTCAGTGGAGCCTCCCTGGGGGCATTGCTGAGTTGGGCACAAATGGTACACCTTCGGACGCAGAGCTCCAAGTCCCCGTCAATACCAGGCCACCAGACGGGGGATCTGGCTATGGCTTTCATGAGAATGATCCCCGGGTGCTCGCGGTGCAGCTCCCGGACAAATGCCTCTCTGCCTCGCAGAGGCATGACTACTCGGCTGCCCCACATCAGGCAGACTGCTTGTAGTGATAGCTCATGCATGCGCCTGTGAAAGGGTTTTAATTCCTCGGGGCAGGCATCGCGAGCCTCTGCCCAGTCACCGGATAGGGCACATCTTTTTACTAAGGATAACGTGGGGTCGCTGGCCATCCAGGCTCTGATTTGGCAAGCCGTCATGGGCGAACCTGTGGACTCAAAAGCATTGATTGCCATGACTATCTCACAGTCCTGTTCGTCAGACCCTTCCGTGGTCGCCAGGGGTAGCCTGCTGAGCGCGTCGGCACAGTTGTCTGTGGCTGGTCTGTGCCTTATGGTATAGTCGTAGGACGCCAGCATGAGTGTCCACCGTTGAATTCGCATTGAGGCGTTGGCATTTATTGCCTTGCTCTCGGATAGGACGGACGTGAGTGGCTTGTGGTCGGTTTCTAACGCGAACTTGGCCCCGAAAAGGTATTGGTACATCTTTTTGACACCGTACACGCACGCGAGTGCCTCCTTCTCTACCATTCCGTACCCGCGCTCTGCCCGCGAAAGTGACCTGGAGGCATAAGCTATGGGTTGTAATTTGCCCGCACTATTGATATGTTGCAAAATGCACCCGACCCCATACGCTGACGCATCGCATGTGAGAACTAGCTTTTTATCTGGGTCAAAGAAAGTCAAAACACTGTTGGAACACAGAAGGTTGCGTGCCTTATTGAAGGCGCGTTCTTGCGCGTCCCCCCAAAACCAATCGCACCCCTTCCTGAGTAGCACGTGGAGAGGCTCCAGCAGCGTGCTTAAGTTCTGCATAAAGTTCCCAAAGTAATTGAGCAGCCCGAGAAAGGCGCACAGTTCTGAGACATTCCGGGGCCTGGGTGCCAGGCGAATTGCTTCTGTTTTGGACTCTGTTGGGCGGATTCCATCAGCGGCAATCCCTCTGCCCAAAAATTCAACCTTGGGTGCGAGAAACAGGCACTTGAATTTCTTGACTCGTAGGCCTACCCGATGCAACCGCTTTAGTACTTCCTCCAAATTACAGAGATGGGAGTCGGTGTCCCCGCCCGTGATAAGTATGTCGTCTTGAAATACAACCGTCCCCGGGATGGACTTGAGCAGACTCTCCATGTTGCGCTGGAATATGGCAGCTGCCGACCTGATGCCGAATGGGCACCGATTGTAGTTGAAAAGGCCTCGATGTGTGTTGATGGTGGTGAGTAGCTTGGATTCCTCGGTCAATTCTTGCGTCATATACGCAGATGTGAGGTCTAATTTTGAGAAAAGTTTACCTCCAGCCAATGTAGCAAATAAGTCCTCCGATCTGGGCAGCGGGTACTGGTCCTGTATGGAGACTCTGTTTATGGTAGATTTGTAGTCCCCACAGATTCGTACGGATCCATCAGGCTTCATGACTGGGACGATGGGACTTGCCCAGTCGCTAAATTCCACAGGTGATATAATGCCTTCCCGCAGAAGCCTGTCTAGTTCGTGTTCAATCTTTTCCCTCATCACATAGAGTACAGCTCTGGCCTTGTGATGGACCGGTCTAGCATCCTGTGTGATGTAGATTTTGACTTTGGCCCCTTTGAAAGTGCCCACACCTAGCTGAAAGAGATGTTCAAATCGCTTTATAACTGTTGAGCAGGAGGTCTGTTCCTCTAATGACATGGCATGGACATCATCCCATTTCCAGTTTCGTTTTGCCAGCCAGCTTCTCCCCAGCAGTGCTGGTGGGTCTCCGGGGACAATCCACAGGGGAAGTCGGTTCACTGTCCCTTTGTGTGTGACAGAGAGCATGGCGCTGCCGAGGACTGGTACGATTTCTTTGGTATAGGTCCTTAGTGTGGTGTCGACCCTTGTGAGTTTTGGTCTGTCTCTTTTATGCGGCCACAGTTGTTCAAATTGTTAAGCGCCCATGAGAGATTGACTCGCTCCCGTATCCAACTCCATGTTGACAGATATCCCATTGAGTAGGACCCTCATCATTATAGGAGGCGTCCTGTGGTAGGAGCAGCGGCCATTGATTGTGTTGACCCGCTGTACATCGGTGTCCCGGGTACTGTCCCCACCATCTTCTGGTCCGCTTTCCGACCCATCCGATTTGTAAAGCAGCCGAGCTGCTGTTTTTTTGCACATGCGGGCCAAATGCCCTGTATATTCACAATTTCTGCAAACAGCCTGCTGAAATCGACATCCCCTTGACGAGTGCCCACCCCCACACCTCCAGCACAGACCTGTTCCATTGTTCAAAGTGTTCCCAAAGAATGAGCTGCATCTGGCTGATCTCTCTTGAGCTTCTCTCAGTTTGTAGTTGATTGCTCGCATTGTGGGTTGATGAGGTGTGAACGGCCGTTCCTGTGGCCCTTGATGGCTTCTGCCTGCTGTCGAGAGCTTGTTCTCCCTGTTTTGTCTGTGTGTGGTGGTAACAGCTTGTTTAGTGCTGTGAACTTCTTGTTCCGATATTTCGTTAGTTGTCGTACCTGCATTGCAAATCAACCTCGTTTCTTCTTCCCCTGCCAAGAATGTCTGTGCAACCAGTGCTGCTGCCTCTAAGGTCAGGTTCTTGGTCTCTATGAGCTTTCAGAATATGCCTGCGTGGCCTATTCCTTCAATGAAAAAGTCTCTCAGCATTTCTCTCCTCAGTTCATCGGAGAACTCACATAAACTAGCCAACCTCCGAAGTTCCGCCACAAAGTCGGGTATGCTCTGGCCCACACAGAACCTGTGTCTGGTCATGTGTAGGCTGCTCGCTGGCTTCAGGTGGTCTCTTACCAGTGTGCTCAATTCTTCAAACGACTTGCTTGCTGGTTTCTCGGGTGCCAACAGATCCTTCATTAAAGCGTATGTTTTCGAGCCACAGCTGGTCAAGAGATGGGCTCTTCTCTTGTCTGCCTTATCATCGCCTAACCAGTCTTTGGTTACAAAGCTTTGCTGGAGCTTTTCTATAAAGTCCTCCCAATTGTCTCCCGCATTGTACTTTTCATCTGATCCGTTGTTCGCCATTCTGTGGATTCTGTCATCCCGTAACTCGTCGCCACTGTAAAGTCCTGTCCCCTCAGTACAGATTCACACGAGGCATGTAGTGAAGTCAAGGTCACTCTGGACCTGAACCTTTATTTCACAGCTCTGGAATGCTGCACTTGCCTGCAACCTGACCTTATATACCTGTCTCTTGCAAGTGGTAAGGTATGCTGGTGGTTAGAGGTCATATCTTATTATAGTCATGTATAGCATGTTAGGATACAGTTATATATAATACTGTAAGATACATGACAACCACATCTGCTATCTCGGTCCACATTTTTCTGTAGACACGGGGTGGAGGCTTCCCATGCCCACCCCGTGTCAAGTCGTCCCACCTGGCATGCACGATGTTCACAAGGGCCTCGTTTGCCTCATCGCTGAAGGCTTTTGCTCTTTTGCGATCAGCCGCACCCTCCAATGGGGAAGTCATAACGGGGAACAAAGAAATGGCGGACCAATTGAACAAGTACTTTGGTTCGGTATTCACTAAGGAGGACACTAACAACCTTCTGGATATAAAAGGGGTCAGAAGGTCTAGTAAGGAGGAGGAACTGAGGGAAATCCTTATTAGTCGGGAAATTGTGTTGGGGAAATTGATGGGATTGAAGGCCGATAAATCCCCAGGGCCTGATGGACTGCATCCCAGAGTACTTAAGGAGGTGGCCTTGGAAATAGCGGATGCATTGACAGTCATTTTACAACATTCCATTGACTCTGGATCAGTTCCTATGGAGTGAAGGGTAGCCAATGTAACCCCACTTTTTAAAAAAGGAGGGAGAGAGAAAACAGGAATTATAGACTGGTCAGCCTGACATCGGTAGTGGGTAAAATGATGGAATCAATTATTAAGGATGTCATAGCAGCGCATTTGGAAAGAGGTGACATGATAGGCCCAAGTCAGCATGGATTTGTGAAAGGGAAATCATGTTTGACAAATCTTCTGGAATTTTTTGAGGATGTTTCCAGTAGAGTGGACAAGGGAGAACCAGTTGATGTGGTATATTTGGACTTTCAGAAGGCTTTCGACAAGGTCCCACACAAGAGATTAATGTGCAAAGTTAAAGCACATGGGATTGGGGGTAGTGTGCTGACATGGATTGAGAACTGGTTGTCAGACAGGAAGCAAAGTGTAGGAGTAAATGGGTACTTTTCAGAATGGCAGGCAGTGACTAGTGGGGTACCGCAAGGTTCTGTGCTGGGGCCCCAGCTGTTTACATTGTACATTAATGATTTAGACGAGGGGATTAAATGTAGTATCTCCAAATTTGCGGATGACACAAAGTTAGGTGGCAGTGCGAGCTGCGAGGAGGATGCTATGAGGCTGCAGAGCGACTTGGATAGGTTAGGTGAGTGGGCAAATGCATGGCAGATGAAGTATAATGTGGATAAATGTGAGGTTATCCACTTTGATGGTAAAAACAGAGAGACAGACTATTATCTGAATGGTGACAGATTAGGAAAAGGGAGGTGCAACGAGACCTGGGTGTCATGGTACATCAGTCATTGAAAGTTAACATGCAGGTACAGCAGGCGGTTAAGAAAGCAAATGGCATGTTGGCCTTCATAGCGAGGGGATTTGAGTACAGGGGCAGGGAGGTGTTGCTACAGTTGTACAGGGCCTTGGTGAGGCCACACCTGGAGTATTGTGTACAGTTTTGGTCTCCTAACCTGAGGAAGGACATTCTTGCTATTGATGGAGTGCAGCAAAGGTTCACCAGACTGATTCCCGGGATGGCGGGACTGACCTATCAAGAAAGACTGGATCAACTGGGCTTGTATTCACTGGAGTTCAGAAGAATGAGAAGGGACCTCATAGAAACGTTTAAAATTCTGATGGGTTTAGACAGGTTAGATGCAGGAAGAATGTTCCCAATGTTGGGGAAGTCCAGAACCAGGGGTCACAGTCTAAGGATAAGGGGTAGGCCATTTAGGACCGAGATGAGGAGAAACTTCTTCACCCAGAGAGTGGTGAACCTGTCGAATTCTCGACCACAGAGGCCAATTCACGAAATATATTCAAAAAGGAGTTAGATGAAGTCCTTATTACTAGGGAGATCAAGGGGTATGGCGAGAAAGCAGGAATGGGGTACTGAAGTTGCATGTTCTGCCATGAACTTATTGAATGGCGGTGCGGGCTAGAAGGGCCGAATGGTCTACTCCTGCACCTATTTTCTATGTTTCTATGTTTTACTTGAATTTAAATTAGTTATAAGTAAATAACTATAAGTAATAAAGTTCACTTTAAATTTCTTCTGTGTTACTGCTAATAATCCTAATCCAGTTAATAATCCCAATTCTGTCTCCTACCCAACCCTGCCTTCCTCCTCTCACTCTATCTTCACTCTCTCTCTCTCTCTCCAACCCTCCCTATGCCTTCTGAGCATGTGTGATGATCCTTCACCTCCCAAAACGCGGTAAAAAAAAAATGGCAGAAAAAAACTCACTCATGCACAGTAAGCCATTGCTAGGGAAACTTTTTTTTTCTTTGGATTTTCGTTTCCGGTGAGCGATCGTGAGATCGCCGAAAATTCACATCACCCATTCCACATCGCCGAGCTAAGGCCAAGTGGAAAATCGCAAAAAAAAAATGGCCTTGTTCCAGCGATCAGCAATGCTGAAACGTCCAACATCGCTGGAACAAGGCCCATTTTTGTTGGCCTTAGCCACCTAGTAGAAAGTGTAGCCTATATATAAATTTACAGTACAGAAGGAGGCTGTCATGTATTCAACTGTCATTGTAACCCATGTATAAGTTGACCTAAGTTGTACACCTTTAGAACATTGACCACAAGAGGCAAACTTGTGGGAGACCCTTCTAACCTGGACTTTCCGGTATAAAAGGGGAAGCTCCACCCACTGTCTCTCTCTTGAGGTCTTGGTAATAAAGGTAACTGGTCACAGAGTGATCTTCTCTCAAGTATGGGCGCATGTGCATTTATACTGAATAATAAGGACATATTATTGGCGATGAGAAACTGGGATTTAAACCACGCGAGCATGGCCACTAGCAGTACAGAAGAGAGGTACTGTGTTGGTGTTGATTGGGACGACCTTATTGAGAGACTACAGAAAAGTTTTGTCACTAAGGAATGCTCGGGACAGGATTTGGCCGACAAACGCAGGGCTTATCTCCTGATGTTTTGTGGATCCAGAACGTACTCCCTGATGAAGGACCTTCTAGCGTCGGAGAAGCCGGCGGACAAGACGTTCGAAGAGCTCAGTAAGTTGATCGGGGAACACCTTAAACCGGCGAGCAGCATGCACATGGCGCGACACCGGTTTTACACGCACCAGCGGCGAGAAGGGCAAAGCGTTCCAGACTTCGTGGCAGACCTCCGGCGACTGGCGAGCCTATGTAAGTTCCCAGATGCATGCAGAGCGGAGATGCTGCGAGACTTTTTATTGAGGGCATCGGACACGCTGGGGTTTTCAGGAAACTGATTGAGACCAAAGACTTGATCTTGGAAGCGGCGGCTCTGATAGCCCAGACAATTATCTCAGGGGAGGAAGAGACCAGAACGATTTATGGCAAAAATCTTGGCTCAAATGCGGCAAACGACCAGAGAGTCAACACTGTTAACGCGGCACACAGTTCTCTAGGCAGACAAGGGCAATCGGACATGCCCCAGCATGCAGTCGAACCCAAAGGGGGAATTCAACAGAGACAATGGCTAGCTGAACGGCGATTCATGCCATCGCAATGCACAATGCGGCCAGTAATGGGGCCATCAACACCTGTTAATGGTGCATTTAAGGATAGTTACAGAGACAGTCAGAGACGACCAACTGGTAATGGACCTTTTGTTTCCAACAATCGGGCCTCTAGCTGGAGGTGTGGAGGCAATCACCCAGCCAGAGCTTGCAGCTATCAGCAATATACCTGCAGAAACTGCAACATCAGCGGTCACTTGGCGTGTATGTGCCGGAAGCCTGCAGCCAGGTTGATGTACGAGGAGGACGGGCCCAATGTAAGCCCTACGAGGCCAAATGAATACTGGAGGGAATCGTGGGAAGCTGAAGTTCAGCGAGTTCATGTGGAGTACATATACAGTTCATATACCAGGACGCTACCGATAATGATGAAAGTGCTGCTCAATGGCATCCCAGTATTAATGGAACCAGACACGGGGGCAAGCCAGTACCTGATGAGTATCAAATAGTTCGAAAGGTTATGGGTGTCCAAGGCCAGGAGGCCAAAATTATTGCCGATTGACGCAATGCTACGGACATATACAAAGGATATCATTCCGGTGCTAGGCAGCGCCGCGGTAGTCGTGACCCACAAAGATTCAGAGAACAGGTTGCCACTCTGGATTATCCCGGGGGATGGTCCCGCACTACTGGGCAGGAATTGGCTTGCTGTCATGAACTGGAAATAGGGCAATGTCAATGCAATTTCTTCTGTGGAGCGAGTATTATGCTCATAGATCCTGGACAAATTTGACTTATTATTTCAACCCGGCATCGGCACTTTTATGGGGACCAAGGTAGTGATTCACATAAACCTGGACGCCAGACCAGTACACCACAAGGCCAGAGCGGTGCCGTACGTGATGCGGGAAAAGATAGAATGCGAGTTGGACCGCCTGCTGAGGGAAGGCATCATCTCGCCAGTCGAATTCAGTGACTGGGCGAGTCCGATCGTGCCGGTGCTCAAGGTGGATGGGTCAGTCAGGATATGTGGTGATTACAAAGCCACCATCAATCGGGTGTCACTCCAAGACCAGTACCCGCTACCGAGAGTGGAGGACCTCTTTGCGACGCTATCCGGTGGCAAACTTTTTTCAAAATTGGACCTGACCTCAGCTTACATGATCCATGAGCTGGCGAGTGAGTCGAAGAAGCTGACCATCATCACGACACACAAGTATAACAGATGTCCGTTCGGGATTCGTTCGGCCGCCACGATCTTTCAGCGTAATCTGGAAAGCCTCCTCAAGTCAATTCCAAGGACGGTGGTTTTTCAAGATGACATCCTCATCACGGGTCGCGATACTGAAGAACACCTCCACAACTTGGAGGAGGTGCTACGCAGACTGGACCGGGTCAGGCTGCGACTGAAAAAGGCGAAGTGCATCTTCATAGCTCCAGAGGTAGAATTCCTGGGGAGGAGGGTAGCAGCAGACGGGATCAGGCCTACTGTGTCCAAAACGGAAACGATCCAGAGATCACTCAGACCCTGTAACACGATGGAGCTGCGTTCGTTCCTGGGGCTCCTGAACTATTTTGGCAATTTTCTTCCCAAATTGAGTACGCTGTTCGAGCCGCTGCATGTGCTCCTACGCAAAGGTTGCGATTGGGTCTGGGCGGACAGCCAGGAAAGGGCTTTTGATAGAGCACACAATTTGTTATGCTCCAACAAACTGTTAACGTTATATGACCTGTGTAAGAAACTAGTTTTAACGTGTGATGCGTCATCCTATGGGGTCGGGTGTGTGTTGTAGCATGTGAATGCCAATGGTCAGTTACAGCCGGTAGCTTATGCCTCCAGTAGTCTGTCCCAGGCAGAAAGGGGCTACGGGATGGTAGAAAAGGAAGCGCTAACATGTCTATATGCAGTAAAAAAAATGCACCAGTACGTGCTTGGCAGGAAATTTGAGCTGAAAACAGATCACAAACCCCTAACATCCATTTTGGCCGACAACAAGGCCATAAATGCAAATGCATCGGCCCGCATACAGAGGTGGGCACTTACGTTAGCCGCCTATGACTACACAATTCGGCACAGACCGGGCACTGAAAACTGTGCCAATGCACTCAGCAGGCTACCACTAGCCACCATTGAGGGGGCAGCTGAGCATGATGCTGAGATGGTCATGGCTGTTGAAGCTTTCAAAAGCGAAGGCTCACCTGTGACAGCCCGTCAGATTAAAGTCTGGACAAATGAAGACCCGCTACTGTCTTTAGTTAAGAAATGTGTCCTGAATGGGGACTGGGCAGCCACGTGCGGGGCATGCCCTGAGAAGTTTAAAGCGTTTCATAGGCGCAAGGATGAACTCTCGATTCAGGCCGATTGCCTACTGTGGGGAAACTGAGTAGTCATGCCCCAGATGGGCAGAGAGGTGTTTATCAGAGAACTTCACAATGAGCACCCGGGCATTGTCATGATGAAGGCAATTGACAGGTCACATGTTTGGTGGCCAGAGATAGATGCAAACCTGGAACTTTGTGTTCGCAGGTACAACATCTGTGCTCAGCTGGGCAACGCACCCAGGAAAGCCCCCCTTAACCCTTGGTCCTGCCCCGCCAAGCCATGGTCACGCATCCATGTGGACTACGCAGGTCCTTTCATGGGAAAAATGCTTTTGGTTGTAGTAGACGCCTACTCCAAATGGATTGAGTGTGCCATTTTAAATTCAAGCACGTCCTCTGCCATGGTAGAAAGTCTACGGGCAATGTTCGCCGCCCATGGTCTACCGGACATCTCGATCAGCGACAATGGCCCGTGCTTCACAAGCACTGAATTCCAGGACTTCATGGCAGGCAATGGAATCAACCATGTCAGAACGGCACTGTTCAAGCCGGCCTCAAACGGCCAGGTGGAACGAGCAGTGCAGATAATCAAACAGGGGATGCTCAGAATCCAAGGGGGTTCCCTACAAAGCCACTCATCATGCATGCGGTTGGCCAATAGTTCCCGACCACACTCGCTCACAGGGGTTCCACCCGCAGAGCTGCTAATGAAAAGGACGCTCAAAACCAGGTTATCCCTTATTCACCCCACCATGAAAGAAATTGTTGAGAGCAGGTGCCGGTTACAATGTGACTACCATGACGGGAATGCGAGGGCGCGAAGTATTGATGTCAATGACCCTGTCTTTGTCCTCAACTACGCTGCAGGGCCTAAATAGCTCGCAAGCACTGTGATTGCCAAAGAGGGGAATATGATTCTGGTAGTTAAACTTACCAATGGACAAATCTGCCGCAAACATGTGGATCAAACTAAAAGGAGGTTCAGCAACCCCATAGAAGAAGCAGAGGAAGAACACAACGTAGAGTTTACTCCACCACAGGTGACCGAACACCGGAACCAAGTGGAGGAGAGCTCAGTCACTGTAGGCAGTCCGGACAGGCCTGAGGCACTGTAAACAGCAGACACTCAGGCCAGCGGCCAACAACTGGAGCCCCAACTCAGGCGCTTTACAAGGGAGCATAAACCACCAGAGAGACTTAACCTGTGATCCCAATAAGACTTTGGGGGGGAGGTGATGTCACGTATTCAACAGTCATTGTAACCCATGTATAAGATGACCTAAGTTGTACACCTTGAGAACATTGACCATATGGCGCGAACTTGTGGGAGATACTCCTAACCTGGACTTTCCGGTATAAAAGGGGAAGCTCCACCCACTGTCTCTCTCTTGAGGTCTTGGTAATAAAGGTAACTGGTCACAGAGTGACCTTCTCTCAAGTATGGGCCTTATGTGCATTTATACTGTATAGTAAGGACATATTATCAGCCCATCGTGTCCATCTTGGCCGACAAACAGCTATTCAGCCTAATCCCACTTTCCAGCTCTTGGTCTGTAGCCTTGTAAGTTATGGCACTTCAAGTACATATCCAAGTAATTTTTAAATGCTATGAGGGTTTCTGCCTCTACCACCCTTTCAGGCAGTGAATTCCAGACCTCCGCCACCCGTAGGTAAAAAAGATTTCTCCTCAAATCCCCTTTAAACCTCCTACCAATTACTTTAAATCTATGCCCCCTGGTTATTGACCCTTCTACTATGGGAAATAAGTCCTTCCGATCCACTCTATCTCAGCCCCTCATAATTTTATACCTCAATAAGGTCTCCCCTCAGCCTCCTCTGTTCCAAAGAAAACAACCCCAGCCTATCCAATCTTTCCTCATAGCTAAAATTCTTCAGTCCAGGCAACATCCTTGTGAATCTCCTCTGTAACCTCTCCAGTGCAATCACATCTTTCCTGTAATGTGATGACCAGAACTGTATGCATTACTCTAGCTGTGGCCTAACTAGTGTTTTATACAGTTCAAGCATAACCTTCCTGCTTTTCTAGTCTATGCCTCGGCTAATAAAGGCAAGTAGCCCGTATGTCTTCTTAACCACATTATCTACCTGTCCTGCTATCTTCAGGGATCTGTGGTCATGCACTCCAAGGTCCCACTGTCCCTCTACACTTCTCAGTGTCCTTATTTGTTCATTAATTCATTTGCTCATTATGGACCTTCCTGTGCACAAAATGGATAGCACTGTTGGCCTACTTAACAGTGCCTGCACTTCAAAAGTAAATAATTGATAATAAAGTGCTTTGGGATGCCCATAGGATGTGAATGGTGCTATATAAATAAAATTTCTCTCTTTAATGATATGTGAATTATGAGCATCTTCTATTCTGTGGAATAAAAACAGAAAATGCTGGAAACTCTCAGCGGGTCAGGCAGCACCTGTAGAGAAAGAAACAGAGTTAACATTTCAGGTCGATGACCTTTTATCAGAACTCTCTTTCTCTCTCCACAGATGCTGCCTGATCGACTGAGTATTTCCAGCATTTTCTGTTTTTATTTCAGATTTCCAGCATCCACAGTATTTTGCTTTTCTTTTCTGCGAACATGTATTAAATGGGAACTGGATTGAAAATAACCAGGGGCCATTCTATTTCGGCGCTGTGCAGTATGAGTTGTATATCAAAGGAAAGTGATCTAATCCACTGTGCTACTCAATGCACATCTCTCACAAAAAGCATTCAATAGCTTTTATTTACAAAATACAATATTGTCCAGAAATCAATAGGAAAAGTTTAGAGATCATGAAAACTACAAAAAAGTTCAGTACTCAGCGGGTTAATCCAATTGCTGTAATGGCAGTTACACTATAGTAACAGGGATATTCATCAGGTCTGAATAGTTCTTTGCTATATCATTTATGTTTCTATGCAAACTAAATCCCTTTACCTCTTTCAATTTCTCCGCAAGGTATCCAATTAATTGCGGATTAACAAAGTACCCAAAATATTATATTTCCAGCCTTCTTTTTCCAACACTAAATTAAACAATTCAACATCAGTGAATCTATGATCGCTGAGATACTGTAGAACTGGAATAGCCAGACTGCCAGGAAATATTACTTTTTAATGAAATTAGGAAAATAATGACAATAAAATAATCATAGACACACAACTAGGTGACACTAATCCTTTGTTAATGCAGTGTGGAGAAAAGTCCAGGAGAAGGAAATCTGTACTTAATATCTGTAATAATCTGTTTAATTGTTAAAAATGGGATCTGGGTAGAATTGTAGAATGCAACACTGTTCTTTCAACTCTAAAACCTATGCTCAACTCAATCTTAGACAATTGAGAGTAAGTGGTTGTTAAGGTGCTTACGTAAAACAGGTTCTGGACATTTCTGGCTCCGGTTGATATCAGTTCACAACAGAAATTTGGTACTAGCAATTGGGTGGTCTAATTCACTCATACCATAACATGAGGGTAATGAGGAAGTTGAAGACTAAAGGGTAGTTTTCTGAGGTTGGCCTTCAGCTATATCAAGTCAATTTTGTGAGGCTCCGCGCCCTCTGCTGAGCCTTGCTTGACATGACTGCAAATTGGAAAGTTAGACATGGAGGTCAGGATTGTCCAATTTGGGGCATTCTCAATTTTAAGGCCATTAAAATGAATCATCAGAAAATCAGGAACACCACAAATCGGGCAGATGACCTCTGCGCCCAATTCTCCAATCTGCAAGCCTGTCAAAATGAGGTTCCATGTTGGGAACGGAGCTTCTGAAAATGTATCCTTTTATTTTGGAGAGGGGAGGAGTGGGAATACACTCTGCATTGTTACAAGTGCATGAGGCAGTTACTGTGTACATTCCTTAACCTTCATCACCACAAAACTTACACAAAAATAAAGTACATGTGTAAATCTTTTAATATTGCAGCAAATCTTTCATTAAGTGAAAATAAGCTGGGACAGGTCACAGAGAAGTTTGCCCTCATATTCTAATATCATTGTTACAGCCTTCTGCTGTCATTCCCACATGACAAGTTTCTGATTTTGGTCTTGCCATCAGAGCAGGTACTAAATATAGTCCAAGTACTTTCCCTGAGGGAGGAAGTAAAGTTTAGAGGCAAGTATCACCTAGCAGCTAATTCAAAGTTAAAATTGTCAAAGCCTGGAAAATGGCCACATCCTTACTTTTGTAGTTGGGGAATGCTATGTGTGGCCTGGGAAGAGCTAAAGAGAGGAGAAGATTGGAATAAATTTAAGATGGGAGCGGATCTTAGAAAAGTTTTTGTTCATCGTGGATTATGTTGTTCTTGCAGCCAATGTCAATAAGGAGGGCAAGGAAAGCAAAACAGTAAATATTTACTTGACTGCTATCAATGTCCTTGGTGAATGCCATTGCATTCCAAACGTTTCTGGATTATGGATTACATAACAACCACATTCTTCATATCAGCATAAAAGTGAGGAAGCAAAAATCCTCAGCATAAAAAAATTAAAATATAGAATTTATGTAAAAGAATGTGCAAACCAACAGGTAAAAATAATACTGTCTACTTAAAGTGGAAAAGAAAGTAATTCTCAAATGTTGGGAGAGCTAATGAGAGTAGTTTAAAAATAAATCTTCAATTGGTAGGGAATAGTAAAAGTCTTTTTCACATTGTCTTACTTTGTTCATGCAGCTTCTTCAATCAGAAGGATGGAACAGTTTGGGCTATGTAAACTCCTTCATGCTGCAGGATGGCGAGGCCAGAAGATTAGGTCCATGGCGACTATTTCATCTGAGAAAGTAAATATAATCCAGGTCCACCAAAAGACCATTCAAGGGAGTTGTTCAATCTGCACAGCATAGCCTATTTCATGCTAAAGAGCAAAATTATGCTGGATTGTGCAACCTATTTCATTTAGGAGAATTAGGCACACTCAGTCAGCAAGCCTATTTTATCCAAGAGGATGAGTTGTTGGGATAGGTTGGACCATGTAATTGCTTTACTTTCACAAATAAGAGAAGACAGAACCATGTAGTCTGCTTCAAACAAGATGGAAAAAATTGGGGGCACTACAACATACTAAATATCGATTGGCCAAATCAAATCGCACGGGGTAGCCTTGAGGAGGAATTCATAGAATGCATACGGGATTGTTTCTTAGAACAGTATGTTACAGAACCTACATGGGAGCAAGCTATCTTAGATCTGGTCCTGTGTAATGAGACAGGATTAATAAACGATCTCCTAGTAAAAGATCCTCTCGGAATGAGTGATCACAGTATGGTTGAATTTGTAATACAGATTGAGGGTGAGGAAGTAGTATCTCAAACGAGCATACTATGCTTAAACAAAGGGGACTACAGTGGGATGAGGGCAGAGTTGGCTAAAGTAGACTGGGAACAAAGACTAAACGGTGGCAAAATTGAGGAACAGTGGAGGACTTTTAAGGAGCTCTTTCATAGTGCTCAACAAAAATATATTCCAGTGAAAAAGAAGGGCATTAAGAGAAGGGATAACCAGCCGTGGATAACCAAGGAAATAAAGGAGAGTATCAAATTAAAAACCAATGCGTATAAGGTGGCCAAGGTTAGTGGGAAACTAGAAGATTGGGAAAATTTTAAACGACAGCAAAGAATGACTAAGAAAGCAATAAAGAAGGGGAAGATAAATTACGAATGTAAACTTGCGCAAAACATAAAAACAGATAGTAAAAGCTTTTACCGATATATAAAATGGAAAAGAGTGACTAAAGTAAATGTTGGTCCCTGAGAAGATGAGAAAGGGGATTTAATAATGGGAAATGTGGAAATGGCTGAGACCTTAAACAATTATTTTGCTTCGGTCTTCACAGTGGAAGACACAAAAACCATGCCAAAAATTGCTGATCACGGGAATGTGGGAAGGGAGGACCTTGAGACAATCACTGTCACTAGGGGGGTAGTGCTGGACAGCTAATGGAACTCAAGGTAGACAAATCCCCTGGTCCTGATGAAATGCATACCAGGGTATTAAAAGAGATGGCGGAAGTTATAGCAGATGCATTCGTTATAATCTACCAAAATTCTCTGGACTCTGGGGAGGTGCCATCAGATTGGAAAGCAGCTAATATAATGCCTCTGTTTAAAAAAGGGGGCAGACAAAAGGCAGGTAACTATAGGCCGGTTAGTTTAACATCTGCTGTGGGGAAAATGCTTGAAGCTATCATTAAGGAAGAAATAGCGGGACATCTAGATAGGAATAGTGCAATCAAGCAGACACAGCATGGATTAATGAAGGGGAAATCATGTGTAACTAATTTACTGGAATTCTTTGAGGATATAACGAGCATGGTGGATAGAGGTGTACCGATGGATGTGGTGTATTTAGATTTCCAAAAGGCATTCGATAAGGTGCCACACAAAAGGTTACTGCAGAAGATAAAGGTACGCGGAGTCAGAGGAAATGTATTAGCATGGATAGAGAATTGGCTGGCTAACAGAAAGCAGAGCGTCGGGATAAATGGGTCCTTTTTGGGTTAGAAATCAGTGGTTAGTGGTGTGCCACAGGGATCGGTACTGGGACCACAATTGTTTACAATATACATAGATGACCTGGAAGAGGGGACAGAGTGTAGTGTAACAACATTTGCAGATGAAACAAAGATTAGTGGGAAAGCAGGTTGTGTAGAGGGCACAGAGAGGCTGCAAAGAGATTTAGATAGGTTAAGCGAATGGGCTAAGGTTTGGCAGATGGAATACAATGTCAGAAAATGTGAGGTCATCCATCTTGGGAATAAAAACAAAAACAGGGAATATTATTTGAATGGGGAGAAATTGCAACATGCTGCAGTGGAGAGGGACCTGGGGGTCCTTGTGCATGAAACTCTTTTAGAGTTCCTTGTGCATGAATCCCAAAAAGTTAGTTTGCAGGTGCAGCAGGTAATCAGGGAGGCGAATGGAATATTGGCCTTCATTGCGAGAGGGATGGAGTACAAAAGCAGGGAGGTCCTTCTGCAACTATATAGGGTATTGGTGAGGCCGCACCTGGAGTACTGCGTGCAGTTTTGGTCACCTTACTTAAGGAAGGATGTACTAGCTTTGGAAGGGTACAGAGACGATTCACTAGGCTGATTCCGGAGATGAGGGGGTTACCTTATGATGATAGATTGAGTAGACTGGGTCTTTACTCGTTGGAGTTCATAAGGATGAGGGGTGATCTTATAGAAACATTTAAAATAGTGAAGGGGATAGACAGGATAGAGGCCGAGAGGTTGTTTCCACTGGTCGGGGAAACTAGAACTAGGGGGCACAGCCTCAAAATACGGGGGAGCCAATTTAAAACCGAGTTGAGAAGGAATTTCTTCTCCCAGAGGGTTGTGAATCTGTGAAATTCTCTGCCCAAGGAAGCAGTTGAGACTAGCTCATTGAATATATTCAAATCACAGATAGTTAGGTTTTTAACCAATAAGGGAATTAAGGGTTATGGGGAGTGGGCGGGTAAGTGGAGCTGAGTCCACGGCCAGATCAGCCGTGATCTTGTTGGGTGGCGGAGCAGGCTCGAGGGGCTAGATGGCCTACTCCTGTTCCTAATTCTTATGTTCTTATGTTCTTATGTTCTTATTAATGTTGGGGAAGTCCAGAACGAGGGGCCACAGTCTAAAGATAAGGGGAAAGCCATTTAGGACCGAGATGAGGAGAAACTTCTTCACCCAGAGAGTGGTGAACCTGTGGAATTCTCTTTAACAGAAAGTTGTTGAGGCCAATTCACTAAATATATTCAAAAAGGAGTTAGATGTAGTCCTTACTACTAGGGGGATCAAGGGGTATGGCGAGAAAGCAGGAATGGGGGACTGAAGTTGCATGTTCAGCCATGAACTCATTGAATGGCGGTGCAGGCTTGAACGGCCAAATGGCCTACTCCTGCACCTATTTTCTATGTTTCTATGTTTCTATGTTTCATTAATGGCTAGATGAGACAGAGTAAGCAATGTAACTTAGTTCATTCAGGAGGCAGGCCAGGCCATCCAGAATCAATCTTCTGGAAAATTTGGATGGTTTGGACCATATAATGGGCCCGAATTTGGTGAAGGCCCCCGTCCGCCCAGGTGCCGGCCAAAGGACTGCCGACGGCTGCTGAGGTACCTGACGGTACTTTGGGCGGGGTTTTCATCAAAAAAGTCCTTCAAAGGGCGGAGGGTAGCAAATGAGGCATTTACGTCGCCAATCTGGGCGGCAGCCGGTGGGAGCTCCCAATCTCAGCGGCAAAGACACTTGCCGCCCAAGTGCCACTGAGGATGGAGTCAGGCCCACGAAGGGTCAAAGACGTGCAAAGAAAAAGCATTAAAAAAAAAGGGGACCCCATACAGGTAAGTCCCTGTAAAGAAAAAAATTAAAAATTGTTTACTCACCTTTTTTTTCAGCTCTTCATACCAACTGTCGGGGACAGACCAGCCTCCTCGCAGCGGTCCACCCCCGTTCTGCTGCCAACTCCCGCCCACACCAACCTGGCATCTCGGTGGGCGGGAGTCCACTTACGCCACTCGGCTATCCACTGATGTCAGCAGACGGTTCCCAGACCTGAGGAGGAATGTCAGCGGCAGTGGGAGGTGAGTGCATCAATTTCAGGCCCAATGTCTTTCATTAAAACCATCTTGATTTCCAACATTCTGAGTGCATATATAGTTGTAGTTGTCTTCACATGGGAAAGGATGAGCCATAAACTTAACAATAACTGTTACGAATACAACACCATTAATAAAGTGCGCTTGCCAAACAAAATAATTGTGTCAATTTCCACTCCCCTCCCTCAACATATCTTGTATTCCAGGAATATCCAAAGTTCTCCCCATGGTTACATGCAGCTCCCAAGCCCTGGTATCCCGACCCTCAAAGCGCAGGCAACTCCATTTGATTTGCACTTATTTCTTTGCTTTGCTGGTGTGATATATTCACAGAGCACAGCACACACAACTTCCTACATGGCAGGCAGCTATCTCGGAAGCCTCCGGAATCTACCTGGTTCTGTTTATTATTAACTCTGCAGTTGCAGTACACAATATGTCCACATACACAGTGTGGAGCTACAAACATTACAAGCTTACAGACATTACACTTCTCCCTCCTTAATGAAGAAGTTATTATAACAAACATCATACATAACTTTCATTTTTATACATAACACAGGATATAGACTTTTTTTTTTCCATATTTACAAATTTAACTTTACCACTTGTTTTCTGTTTCGAAGAGGATATCTTCGCTCTCGAACAGAACCTTCCAAACATGGTGTTGATTTCACACTCATTCGAGGCTCATCCTGAGGAATGTTTTCCTCCACTGAATTTCCTTGATTTTCATTTGAACTCACTCTAACTTCAGGCTCTTTGTTTTCCTGACTCGGACTCAGACTTTCATTCTGATTCTCTGCTGGATTTGTTTCCAGTGCCTTGGATTTAGGATTTAACATTTGTTTTATGAGGGCACGTTTTACAATTTGTACCATGCGCTCTGCTGCACCATTCGAAGCAGGATGGTAGGGTGGAACCTTGGTATGTTTCACACCACTTTTTCTCATGAATTGTGCAAATTCTTCTGAATGAAATTGTGGTCCATTATCCGAAACAATTTCTTCAGGGAGGCCAAATGAAGAAAATAATTTTTGTAAAATGCCCAATGTTTTACTTGTTGTTATTTTCCACATTGGAAACACCTCAACCCACTTCGAATGGCGATCAATCACAATGAACAATTGTTGTCCTTCTAACTCAGCAAAATCAATATGTAGCCTTTGCCACACCCTGGGAGGCCATTTCCATGGCTGTAATGGTACTGGTGGTGGTTGCTTGCTTACCAATTGACATGTCATACAGTGACTCACGATTTGTACTCTATATCTTTATCAAGACCTGGCCACCATAAACAACTGCGTGCAAAACTCTTGGTCAAGCACATTCCCAGGTGCTGGTCATGGAGGTCTCCTAATAATATGAACCTGAATTTATTTGGTATAACCACTCTTGCACCCCACATGATAGAATCTTTATCGACTGATAATTCATTCCTACGAATGAAGAATGGATGTGTATCTTTGTCTGTTACCTGGTTTGGCCATCCATTTGCAATATACTTATACACCTTTGACATCACTGAGTCACGTTTGGTTGCTCTACCAACCTCTTCAGCTGATCATCTGTATTCAATATCATATGTATATGCTGACAAAATCAAAGTCCATCTCTGCATTCGGGCTGCAGCTAATGTTGGAACTGGGGACTTTGGATGGAGGATTGCTGTTAGGGGCTTATGGTCCGTAACGATGGTAAATTTATGACCTTACAAGTATTTGTGAAACTTCTTGACCCCAAAAATTAATGCCAAAGCTTCCCTTTCAATTTGCACATAATTACTCTCACTGGCACTGAGAATGCGTGAAGCAAAAGCAATTGGTCTCTCCTCCCCACGAAGTGATACATGAGAGATCACTGCCCCAACTCCATATGGAGAGGCATCATATGCTAGCTTAATCTCCTTAGATATGTCACAATGAACTAACGTGGTGCTCTTTACCAATTTGCTTTTACATTCCTTGTATGCTGTATTGCATTCTTTTGACCACTTCCAATAGACCTGTTTTTTCAAAAGTTCATTCAGTGGATATAATATTGTAGCCAAATTTGGTAGGAACTTCCCATAATAGTTCAAAAGATCCAAGAATGAACGAAGTTCAGTGACATTCCTGCAAGTGTGTGCATTTCCAATCGCATCCAATTTTTCCATGGTTGGATGTAAACCACCTTTGTCTACTCTGTACCCTAAGTACTCCACTGAGTTTTTAAATAACTCACACTTACGAGCAGACACTCATATTCTGTGCTTCTCTAACCGTTTGAGGACTTTATTCAATATGTTATTATGAATTTGCCTATTTGGTGCTGAAATTAGTATGTCATCCAAATAACATACTACCCCTTCAATACCTTGCAAAATCTGATTCATCACCCTTTGGAATATGGCAGGGGCGGAAGACACTCCAAACGGTAGCCTATTAAATTGGTATAGGCCTAGATGAGTATTTATAGTCAAACATGACTTGAACTCCTCATCTAGTTCAAGCTGTAAGTAGGCATTCGTAAGATCCAGTTTTGAGAAGATCTGACCACCTGTCAGTGTTGTGAACAAATCTTCTATATTCGGCAATGTATTGGGGACATTACCCTCTAGAACCTGGTTTACGGTTACTTTATAATCACCACACAATCTTACCTGACCATCGGACTTAGGTACAACAACAATGGGTGTAACCCAATTACATTGATCTATCTTACAAATAATGTTCTCAGTCTCTAGTCTTTTGAGTTCTTGCTCAACTTTCTCCTTGAGTGCATATGGTACGGAACATGGCTTGTAGTAAACCGATCTAGCATCCTTCTGTACCCTGACACTCGCCTTGAAGCCTTGGATCGGACTGCCCGTTTCACAGAACACCTTCGGATACTTCTTGATAACCTCATCCGTTGATGAAAATCTCACTTCCACACAGAAAATCTCACTCCAATCCAGCTTCAGTGAGCTCAACCAATTTCTTCCTAGTAAGGCAGACTTGTCTCCTTTCACTACCATTAGAGGCAAGTTCTGAAATTGATCTTTATATTTCACCGGTACGGTGATACGACCTACCACAGGAATTTTCTCTCCCGAGTAGCCTCGCAGCTCTATCTTGGATTTCTCCAGTTGGAAATCACGCAATTTGTTGAGGTACAGCGACTCTGGTACTACACTCACGGGTGCACCCGCGTCAATTTCCATTGGTATCTTGAATCCCGCAACATCTATGTGGATTTTGATGCTTCCCAAATTACTGTCCTTCGACCTCGTGCTCCTGATGACGTGTAACTCTAACATCTCCTCATCCTGTTGTTGTTCTTCCATGCTATTTAGTCTCTTGGGATTTCTACTCATAGGTTTGAATGCTGGACTCATAGCTTTGAAAGCTGGTTTACCCTTTAGTCGGCATGCCTTCACAAGATGCCCAGTCTTCCTGCAGAAGAAACACTTTGCCTTCACGTATGGACAACTTTGAGCAATGTGTTGTCCCAGGCACCAATAGCACGACTTCGATGCTCTGTTAGAATTTCCAGTTTCTGAGACTTTGGGCCCCCACCATCTTTTACCTTGAACCTGCAGGTGATTTACTTCGGTTGACTGATGACCGTAATTATTATTTAATTCTCGGGAATATTGTTCGGCCATGCCCATCGACCTTGCTATCTGACAAGCAATCTCAAAAGTCAAGTCATCCGTCATCAATAACTTCCTTCTGATCGCATCATTTTTCACCCCACAAACAAAACAATCCCATAATGCTCGGTTTTGAAAGTTTCCAAAATTACAGTGCATCGATAGCTTTTTTAATGCTACGATGTAATCATTGATACTTTCATCAGACTTTTGATTCCGAATCCCAAAACGATAGCTTTCAGCAATTTCTAACGGTTTGGGGTTATAGTGCTGCTCCAGCTTCGTTAAAATCTCTTTAAGTGTTGTGTCCTTTGGCTCGTCAGGCCCAAGCAGATTTACAAGGGTTTCGTACAATGCCGGACCCGCCTCTGATAAGAAGATCGCTTTCTTACGTTCCAACACAGCCCAATTCTGGACTGCATTGTCTGGAACTTCGATTATGTTATTTGCAGTGAAATATATTTCTAGCCAATCCACATATGCTTTAAAACGTTCCTGGTCGTGTCTATATTCCCCCAAATGTTCGATTACACCTGCCATTTTAATCTCTAGAGATTCACACTGTGTGCTGTATTTTACATCGGATTTTTGTAGCTTTTTCCAAAGACAGAAACTTCCAAAGTCTCTCTGACGGCTGGCTGAATCCTTTACCAACAAAATTTAAGCTTTAAATCATCCAAAAAATCCCATCTCATCGACAACTGTGATATATTCACAGAGCACAAGCACACACAGCTTCTAACATGGGAGGCAGCTCTGTCGGAAGCCTCCGGAATCTGCCTGGTTCTGTTTATTATTAACTCTGCAATTGCAGTACACAATACGTCCACATCCACAGTGTGGAGCTACAAACATTACAAGCTTACAGACATTGCAGCTGGTTTGTCAGATTTGAACTTTGCGGGTTAGTGGCTTAGAAAGGGTGGTTCTTAACAATGTTGCCTCATTGGTAGCTATCACCAAGTCACAGCTTGTCTACTCTTCTGGTACCTTCTCCTTCGAGCACCTCACCTTTTTCCACCCCTCTTGCCTCTCCTTCAAAAGAATCATTGTCTACTGCCACCGCAAGCCCCATCCTGAGTTTCTCTCCGTGATACCCTCTCTGCTTTCCTCCCTCAGCGCCTGCATTAACGACTCCTCATTGTTAGTGATTTCAATTACATTCCAGCTTCCCTTGCTCTTTCTCCTCTAATTTCACTGCCCCCCCCTGTCCTCACTAAACCCCTCTTTTGATATAAACTCTCCTATCCTTGTACAAGGATCCCCTTTGGTCATGCTGTCTCACATGTCTTCTCCACTCCCATGGTCTCAATCAAGGACAAGACCATCTCCAACCACTCCTTTGTATCCCTCACCATTCACATCCCCTTACCCCCTTCAAACCCCATGTCTTTCTGTGTCTTGAAAAACTCTCCCTCAAAGTCACTTGCAACTGCACTTTCAAACTCCTAACTGCCGAGCTTTTAGCTCCCTATTTTCCACAATACTTCTGCAGCAATTGATTTATGCAATACACCCTCTCCTCCATCTTTGATGTCCCCAGAACAACCTTTATTCTCTCCCAACCCAGCTGTCCTGGTATGGCCCCCACCTTCGCAGACCTAAACGTATCTAATTTAGCATTCCATCTCCAGATATAGCTTGATCATTATTGCCTCACTGCCAAAACACACACTTTTCCAGGATCTACCTGCTTCCACTCTCTTCTACTAACCAGCTCCTTAAACACCTCCACCCTCAGCTTCAACGTGCTCATGGACTTTTTGGTCACTAAGATTGAGACCATCTGATCAGCTGCCTTTGCTGCTTCCCCTCCTTCCCCTTGCACACAAAGTCAAACCTTTCTCCCAGGGTTCCTCTGCCCAAGCCCTGAACCCATATCTTTTTCTATTTACTCTCCTATCTTCTCTCATGTCTTCTCTGAGCTCAGCTCAACCATGAGACCCACCTCCTGCTCCTTTGACCCCATTCCTACTAAACTGCTGACATCCCTTCCTGGCCCCAGTGCTAGCTGACATTGTAAATGGCTACCTCTCCTCAGGCACTGTCGGTCTCCCTTTCAAAGCTATTATCTCTTCTCAGAAATAATGACCTTGGTCCCTCTGTCCTTACAAACTATCATCCCATCTCCAACCTCCCTTTCCTCTCCAAAATCATTGAACATATTGTTACCTCCCAAATCCATGACAATATTTCCCACAACTCACTATTTGAATCTCTCCAATTAGGTTTTTTCCCCTGTTACAGCACCAAAATGGCCCTTATTAAAGTCCCAAATGACATCCTCTGTGGCTGTGACCGTGGTGCATTATCGTCTTCGGTCTCTGCCACAAACTCCATACCCTTGCTGTTGATTTTGTCTCATTTCTGGCAACTGTCTCTGGCTGATCGAGATTGTTCACAACCCATCCTATTTGACACTGAGTTAACGGTTGACCCCATGTCCTCTCTATCACAAAGACGGCTTTCTTTCATCTGTGTAACATCATAAAGACAAGCTACATCCAAGACACATGTGGAATCTGTACGGGTGGAGCTACGGAATATCAAAGGGCAGAAAACGCCAGTGGGAGTTGTGTACAGACCACCAAACAGTAGTAATAAGGACGGGGACAGCATCAAACAAGAAATTAGGGATGCGTGCAATAAAGATACAGCAGTTATCATGGGCGACTTCAATCTACATATTGACTGGGCTAGCCAAACTGGTAGCAATGCGGTGGAGGAGGATTTCCTGGAGTGTATTAGGGATGGTTTTCTACACCAATATGTCGAGGAACCAACTAGAGGGCTGGCCATCCTAGACTGGATGATGTGTAATGAGAAAGGACTAATTAACAATCTTGTTGTGCGAGGCCCCTTGGGGAAGAGTGACCATAATATGGTAGAATTCTTTATTAAGATGGAGAGTGACACAGTTCATTCAGAGACTAGGGTCCTGAACTTGAGGAAAGGTAGCTTCGATGGTATGAGACGTGAATTGGCTAGAATAGACTGGCGAGTGATACTTAAAGGGTTGACGATGTATAGGCAATGGCAAACATTTAAAGATCACATGGATGAACTTCAACAATTGTACATTCCTGTCTGGAGTAAAAATAAGACGGGGAAGGTGGCTCAACCGTGGCTAACAAGGGAAATTAAGGATAGTGTTAAATCCAAGGAAGAGGCATATAAATTGGCCAGAAAAAGCAGCAAACCTGAGGGCTGGGAGAATTTTGTAATACAGCAGAGGAAGACAAAGGGTTTAATTAGGAGGGGGGAAAATAGAGTATGAGAGGAAGCTTGCTGGGGACATAAAAACTGACTGCAAAAGCTTCTGTAGATATGTGAAGAGAAACAGATTAGTGAAAACAAACATGGGTACCTTGCAGTCAGATTCACATGAATTTATAATGGGGAACAAAGAAATGGCGGACCAGTTAAACAAATATTTTGGTTCTGTTTTCACGAAGGAAGACACAAATAACCTTACGGAAATACTAGGGGACCGAGGGTCTAGTGAGAAGGAGGAACTGAAGGATATCCTTATAAAGCGGGAAATTGTGTTAGGGAAATTGATGGGATTGAAGCCCAATAAATCCCCGGGGCCTGATAGTCTGCATCCCAGAGTACTTAAGGAAGTGGCCCTAGAAATAGTGGATGTATTGGTGATCATTTTCCAATAGTTATCAACTCTGGATCAGTTCCTATGGACTGGAGGGTAGCTAATGTAACACCACTGTTTAAAAAACACATCACACGACCTGTGTATATTATAACACATCACACGCGTAGGTATATTGTAACACATCACACGTCATGTATATTGTAACACATCACACACATGTATATTGTAACACATCACATGTGTGTATATTGTAACACAGCACACGTGTGTATAATGTAACATTTCACACAGCATGTATATTGTAACACACCACATGTGTGTATATTGTAACACATCACATGTGAATATTGCAACACATCACACGTGAGTGTATATTGTAACACAGCACGTGTGTATACTGTAACACATCACACAGCGTGTATGTTATAGCACCACACATGTGTATATTGTAACACATCACACAGCGTGTATATTGTAACACAGCACACGTGTGTATACTGTAACACATCACACGGCATGTGTATGTAACACATCACAAGAGATTAATGTGCAAAGTTAAAGCACATGGGATTGGGGGTAGTGTGCTGACGTGGATTGAGAGCTGGTTGGCAGACAAGAAGCAAAGAGTAGAAGTAAATGGGTACTTTTCAGAATGACTAGTGGGGTACCGCAAGGTTCTGTGCTGGGGTCCCAAATGTTTACATTGTACATTAATGATTTAGACGAGGGGATTAAGTGTAGTATCTCCAAATTTGCGGATGACACTAAGTTGGTTGGCAGTGTGAGCTGCGAGGAGGATGCTATGAGGCTGCAGAGTGACTTGGATAGGTTAGGTGAGTGGGCAAATGCATGGCAGATGAAGTATAATGTGGATAAATGTGAGGTTATCCACTTTGGTGGTAAAAACAGAGAGGCAGACTATTATCTGAATGGTGACAGATTAGGAAAAGGGGAGGTGCAGCGAGACCTGGGTGTCATGGTACATCAGTCATTGAAGGTTGGCATGCAGGTACAGCAGCCGGTTAAGAAAGCAAATGGCATGTTGGCCTTCATAGTAAGTGGATTTGAGTACAGGGGCAGGGAGGTGTTACTACAGTTGTACAGGGCCTTTGTGAGGCCACACCTGGAGTATTGTGTACAGTTTTGGTCTCCTAACTTGAGGAAGGACATTCTTGCTATTGAGGGAGTGCAGCGAAGGTTCACCAGACTGATTCCCGGGATGGCGGGACTGACATATCAAGAAAGACTGGATCAACTGGGCTTCTATTCACTGGAGTTCAGAAGAATGAGAGGGGATCTCATAGAAACGTTTAAAATTCTGATGGGTTTAGAAAGGTTAGATGCAGGAAAAATTTTCCTAATGTTGGGGAAGTCCAGAACCAGGGGTCACAGTCTAAGAATAAGGGGTAAGCCATTTAGGATCGAGATGAGGAGAAACTTCTTCACCCAGAGAGTGGTGAACCCATGGAATTCTCTACCACAGAAAGTTGTTGAGGTCAATTCACTAAATATATTCAAAAAGGAGTTAGATGTAGTCCTTACTACTAGGGGGATCAAGGGTATGGCGAGAAAGCAGGAATGGGGTACTGAAGTTGTGTGTTCAGCCATGAACTCATTGAATGGCGGTGCAGGCTCGAAGGGCCGAATGGCCTACTCCTGCACCTATTTTCTATGTTTCTATGTTTCTATGAGAGAGAAAACGGGTAATTATACATTGGTTAGCCTGACATCAGTAGTGGGGAAATTGTTGGAATCAATTATTAAAGATGAAATAGCAGTGCATTTGGAAAGCAGTGACAGGATCGGCATGGATTTATGAAATGGAAATCATGCTTGACAAATCTTCTGGAATTTCTTGAGGATGTAACTAGTAGAGTGGTCAAGGGAGAACCAGTAGATGTAGTGTATTTGGGCTTTCAAAAGGCTTTTGACAAGGTCCCACACAAGAGATTGGTGTGCAAAATCAAAGCACATGGTATTGGGGGTAATGTACTGACATGGATAGAGAACTGGTTGGCAGACAGGAAGCAGAGAGTCAGGATAAACAGGTTCTTTTCAGAATGGCAGGCAGTGACTAGTGGGGTGCCGCAGGGCTCAGTGCTGGGACCCCAGCTCTTTACAATATACATTCATGATTTAGATAAAGGAATTGAGTGTAATATCTCCAAGTTTGCAGATGACACTAAACTGGGTGGCGGTGTGAGCTGTGAGGAGGACGCTAAAAGGCTGCAGGTGAGTGGGCAAATGCATGGCAGATGCAGTATAATGTGGATAAATGTGAGGTTATCCACTTTGGTGGCAAAAATACGAAGGCAGAATGTTATCTGAATGGCGGCAGATGAGGAAAAGGGGAGGTGCAACGAGACCTGGGTGTCATGGTTCATCAGTCATTGAAAGTTGACATGCAGGTACAGCAGGCGGTGAAGAAGGCAAATGGTATGTTGGCCTTCATAACTAGGGGATTTGAGTATAGGAGCAGGGAGGTCTTACTGCAATTGTACAGGGCCTTGGTGAGGCCTCACCTGGAATATTGTGTTCAGTTTTGGTCTCCTAATCTGAGGAAGGACATTATTGCTATTGAGGGAGTGCAGCGAAGGTTCACCAGACTGATTCCCGGGATGGCGGGACTGACATATGAGGAGAGACATATGGGCCTTTATACACTAGAGTTTAGAAGGATGAGAGGGAATCTCATAGAAACTTGTAAGATTCTGACGGGACTGGTCAGGTTAGATGCAGGAAGAATGTTCCCGATGATGGGGAAGTCCAGAACGAGGGGACACAGTCTTAGGATAAGGGGTAGGCCATTTAGGACTGAGATGAGAAGAAACTTCTTCACTCAGAGAGTTGTTAACCTGTGGAATTCCCTGCCGCAGAGAGTTGTTGATGCCAGTTCATTGGATATATTCAAGAAGGAGTTAGATATGGCCCTTACAGCTAAAGGGATCAAGGGGTATGGAGAGAAAGCAGGAAAGGGGTACTGAGGGAATGATCAGCCATGATCTTATTGAATGGTGGTGCAGGCTCGAAGGGCCACATGGCCTACTCCTGCACCTATTTTCTATGTTTCTGTATTTTTATCTCTATCCCTAACTCAGTCCATTAGCAGTTGAAACCCAGTTTGTCACCTTCAGATTCAGCCATTCTATGCTGTCCCGTCTGGCCTCCCACCCTACAAAACATTGCTGCTCATATCGTATCCCACACCAAGTCCCGCTCAACCATCACCCTTGTCCTTATTCAACTACATTGACTCTTGATCCCCTAACACCTCAAATTTAAAATCCTCATAATTAAATCCCTTCATGGCTTCACCCCTGTCTGTCTCTGTATCCTTCTCCAAACCTTCAACAATGCTCCCCTCAAACTCTATTCCTTTGACTTCTTGCACATCCCCCCTTCATCCCACCCTTGATGGCTGTGCCTTCAGACACCTAGGCCCCACTCTCTGGAATTACCTCCCTAAATTCCTCTGCCTCCACATCCCTCCAGTCTTTGAAATCCCACCTTAAAGCCTACCTCTTTGACAAAGTTTTTGGTCATTCCTGATACTATTTTCCTCTCCGGCTTGGTGTCCCTTTTTTGATTTAGCCTGAAAAGTGCCTTGGGATATTTTTTCTACACTGAAAACATTACTTAAGTTCAAATAAGTTGCTGATAAATCTTAAATCAGCAAACCATGATCGGTTATTATCAGGATATCATCAATATGTGTGTAAATTAGAGATGATTTTGACTCAATGTCTCTAAGGCTCTTTGGTAGAGACCTATATGCCCCACGAAGACAAAAAGCTTGGACACCCATGTTGTTCTCCATCTAACAGTGGAGCAAAGAATCAACAAGCCTTTTCCCAACAATGGCAGGCAGTCTCAAGTGACAGGTACCCTGGGACTTGAGCTTACAGCCATCCTGTTGGGAGGCAGGTGCTGTGCTCTACCACCTGCGTTATTAGGTTGTCACTGATTAACCTTATTCTCAGAAACATAAAGCATTGAGAAAGCAGGTTTCTGTTCTGCATGGTGCTAGAAAAATCTATTTCTCAAAAAGTTAAAATCAGTTGTGTGGCGTCATTGAATTCAGACATTATTTAAGTTTCTGTATTACAGAGTGAATGCAGCACTATTTTCTTCCCTGAAACCAGAGAAAACTAAAAGCAATTCAAGTTTTAAAGTGAATTTATAATGCCACACATGAAAAAAAACAGCTCTATTTCCAGTGGCAGAAACTCAACAACGGACAGATTTATCAATTCAAATGTTTTATGAGTTTTTGAAATTGAGAAAACTTTTAATAATCTGACATTTGTTAAAACCAGTTATTAGAAATTATGCCGCACAGTAGCTCTCGAAATATGAGCCAGCTTCACAATTACAAAAGTCAGTCTGCACAACCCTTTCCTATTGTATGAGGTGGCATAAACCCCATAGCGGCCTATCAGCTAACTGGCAGGCAGGGGGCTGCTCTATTCAAAGCTAGAGATACAAGCTGCAGGGCAAAAACCTGGCAGCTCCCATCTGACCCCACAATCCCCTGCTGGTGACAGCTCCAAGCTCCATAGCAAATTAGCCCTTCTCATATTACAATTGGAGAAGACAGATTCCATTAGCAGTATCTAAAATTGAGTGGAGAGCTGCACTGTTATCTGACTTGACTCATAAGCACTGCTATTAATCAGCACTATGATAGCATTTATATTTTTCAAGCTATCTGCTGCTGCTGTGATATTCTGCTACAAAGGGTTGATGAGACTTAGGAAGGCAAACAATAGAGCTTTCTGGGAAAAGCAGGGTAAATCAAGAAAGTCTATGACTTCCGCACATACTGAAGGGATTGCAGTTTACATAAATTTTCTCCCGATTGGAGACTGAGCTTTTCCACATCTTACACATGGGATTTAGTTGTCACTCAATGGTAACAGCTGTGAAAAGGTGACACGGCCCACCGTTCAGAATATTGCCTCCGCTTTTAAAGCAATTAACCCATGAACAGGAGGTACCTGACGATATCAAAAGGATTAGACTTGGAATTGCACGATTAACATTTTCTTGAACTAATGAAAAATGCAGTTGTCATATAAGGGTTGTCCGTTTTATTAAGGAATTTCTCTTCACTGGTCGTTAATAAACTGAGTACAGCAGATCCAATCACATTAAATATGCCAGTTATGTATATTTCAAACTCATGAATGAAAATGGGTGCTGTTTTAAAGTGCCTAATTCCACAATACTAGTTATGTACAGGCTCCTCCACAGAGTAAGTCTGATAACAGTAAGTTCTGGTTAAGATTATGTCTGAATCTTGTATGAATTTTTCTAAACATTCACTTTATGGGACTAATGGATATGTTTTCCTTTTTTAAAGTTAATGAACTGTAATTTTAAATGAATTACATTTTAGTAAAATAATTTTTCTTCAATTTATATATAGAGGAAAACAACTCCCCAAATTATTAACAGCAGGTCTTTCCTCTTATAAGAAAGTTGCCGTAATTTATCTTGAATCTGCAGCACAATCCAATGACCTAAGGTAAGAAGATTATATCCCATTTTATTTTATGTGTCAAGTGTACAACTGTCAGCTCGTTAATAAGTACGCTGTTGTTTTTATTTTTATTTTACGATGAACTTCAGTTTATTCTTTTTAAAAATACATGACTCAAAAATTAATTAGCAATTTTTAAATTTAATATCAAAAGGTGGAAAGGTGAATTCTTGGAAAAAAATTCCTGGTAAGAACAATTCTTTTTATTGGAAAATTCAACTTGCTCCAAGCTATTAGCTAGATTTAGGAATGATAAAGCAAATCGTTTGAATGCACAGATTTAATATAGTTATCAAATTAAAATACTTTCACTCTAATATATTTAACACTCAAACACAATTTACATTCTGAAATTTGTGCATTCAAAATGTAAAATTAATATCCAATGTATTTTTTTCTGCAGGAAACGCACATACAAAATTAGCATTTACAAAGGATGTAACTATTTTTAAGATATGAAATACAGATTAATTTCTTCATATTGAGGCTAAACTTTAATTCAGACATTTATATACAAAAGCTATAGCTCAAACATGTTTGAATTCAAATATGAATGAACCATTGGCACAAAATACCTGTGTTTATTTTTAGTCAAATATTTATCAATGAAAAGAAAGAACACCTGTATAGGTGTCTGACTGAAGGATCAGTGGAAATCATGAAAGATTTTTTTTGAGTACTATTGTTTTGTTTTACAGCTTTCCTATTGCATAATATGCAATGAAAATCTTCCAATTTTCTATGCTGAACACGATAAAGTAAAATTCAACGGAACTATAGATTTCTCCCTGCTTCTCTGCATTGCTCCCTAATTAATTTTATTCATGACTTAATTTTTTATTCAATGCATCATAATCCTCAAAAGACTTATCAGAATGTTTTATGTTGAAACAGTTCATTTGTTTTTAGCATTATACTTTTTAACATTGCAATTCCTTGTGGTATATTTTCAGGTCACATACCAAGGAATATGACTCAGGACACCTCCATGACATCATCCAACAGCACCTTAATTTTGAGCTGGAGTTTTTGCCAGGTTTATACATTTCCCTCCCGTTGACTAGATACCACTCAATGGCCTAAAAAGATCTACAAATGCCATCTGTGGCACAGCAATGTCAACCAAGGAGGCTGGCATTTGAACCCAGGTCTCCCAACCCATGGCACAGTACACTAGAGCATTGTACTATTCAGCTGACTTTTGTTCTTCTGATTTTGATGGCCTCCTCCTCTGCAGTTTAGCCCCAAGAGAGTTATGACCTCTTTTAGCTGTGTATAATATTTTTAAACCAAGCAATTTTTCTTATTTATTTCTATGAGAATGTCATCTATTATGTGTACAATAATGATAATTTTCTTTCGAGTGCATAGTTTTGCAGTTCATAGCCTTCCTTCACAATTACACATACTAATCTGCTAATAGTAATTTATCTACTAGAGTTTAGCTGATCTAAATATCATTTTGTAAGCTCCTTAAGCTGCACTAAACTATATTATTGTAAATATAAAAAAGCATTTTCCCAAATGAATTCATTTTTATAGTACAGCTTACTTTATATGTATTCCACTTAAAAGCATAATTCTATAACTGGAAAATTATGAAAACTCAGCTGTGCACTTACCAGCGCACTACACTAATGAAACTGACATATTTATGCTCTATTAACTGACAGCTTCAGTTATTTAAACCTGGGAGAGTTTGCTGCTCTTAAAATAATTTGTTACTTTGACCAACAAACTAACATGGTTGAACATTATCTAGAACTTAACTGACAGAGCTAGGAGTGCAAACGGAAGGTTCCTAAGGTTAATTCATGTCACGCACCAAATTAAATTTGAAAGACCCAGCTGATATTGTACGATGTCTTGTACCACTCAATCAATAGGTCAATGTTCAGTCCATTACCATAGACAGGGTTCACTTTGTATACCGGTCGCGAGTGTGTATTGTCAGCAGGATGAATCTGACACTTGAACTGCCATGTTCCCTAGAGACATGTACTTCATAAATTATTTACATTATTTGTATTCAGACATGTTCATATTTAAATCTTTCCTATGTAGGGAATAAGTATATTTGAAATTGGATCAAAAGGCACCAAAATGTCACTACATTACATCAATTTAAACTAAAAGAAATTTGTAATGATATATATTCAAAAGCTTTAAAATATTTGCCATTTTAAACATGCAATTTTATACTGTCCGTGTTAAAGGAGAACAGCTATAGCAGGCAGCATTTTTGAACGGTATGTTTAGTGTTGCATAATGCTCAGACTAAAGCATCTTTTTAGCAAAAACTGATCACCAGGTATTTTCTGGATTAGGACCAGTGCTGGGATGCAGGGTTTTCAGAAACAGGCAGCACATTCATTTAGAGAAATATTGGAACTCTATTTTAAAGTGAATTTCAATGATCCAAGAGCCTAACAGTATGGCTAATATTTACAATTGCTTAATGCAAGGTTATAGCTCAAACAAACTGTGAAATTACCAAGATGAATTAATCAAAATATAATTTCAGTTCCATTTCTACCTTTTCAAAAATATATTTATATCGAGCAAAAATCAAATTATGGAAGCTGTGAAAGTAAAACTCCAGGATCGTAAGATTTTTCTTTTTGAAACTTCTCACTCAGCTAAATACACCACCGAAAGCCAGATTAGAATACAGTTTATTAATAAAATGGTATTATTAGCTGTAGTTGTAGTAGAAGAGTAAGCAAAGGGAAGAAGGAAAACCGGTCTTTATCGAAAAATATCACTCCATGTACATTCGTTAGTATAAGCCTTAGGCTCCAGTTCAGTGGTACCAAAGTTTTATTTAATATAAACCCAATATTTATAGAAACCGAATAATAAGGACGAGCAGTAATATTATACTATAATTTGCATTACATCATACTACTGGTGCAACTTGTCAGCACTCAAATGCGCACTGTCTTTTATTCCTCATTAGTAACAGCATCATATTTTTGGCATCCAATACCCTTAATGGATGCGCAAGGGAAACATATTAAAGCAACTCTGGGGACCAACATGTATATAAAAATGTTAACACTTCAGAGGCAGTACAGAGCTAATAATGTACTGTCATTCACAGATTTATGACATTGATGGGGCAGGAGTTTCCGTTATTTGTGTATGTGTTCACTGCCTGGCAAGGAAATACCCATTACATTTATTCTGTTATGTGTGGTTATTTCTTGCACACTAATGCAAAAGCTTGCTGAAAAATTTTAATACATTTTATAAAATAGTTTTGCCATGCTAATCAAAATTCCACCTAGCATGTGTGGTGATATATTTCATCAAACGTACATTTTTGTCCCAATGTTTTGGTTAGCTGGTTGAGTACCCTTGCATACATTCTCCTTGGCCGAACTGTCAATGAGGTACTTTAGAAATCAGGCCAGTCAGTATACTGAAGGTTATAAAAATAGACACTATTTAACTAATCTTGAGAAATCTTCTAATGTAGTGATGAATTTTGATTACAAAGTGATGATTTTTATTTATAAATGAATAATGGAATTATTTCTTCCCTTATTTATGGCTACACTTTTCCTTTGATATTGTACACTTATGAAATAAAATTGAATCAAATAAGTAATTGGACAGGACATTGTTTTAGATAGAATATATAGGTTACATTACATAGAAAAGCACTGCAACATCTGGTAATTTTTGAATCGGTATTACTGATAGGGAAGTGGAAAAAGTTAATCTGCTTTGGATAATATAGGTTTGGTAGCTTCTAGTGCAGGTCGAATATTGGTCTGAGTACATTACAGATAATCCACAATAATTGCTCTGTAAAGATTCAAAGAAGCTATTCAGTACATGTACATGAAAAGTAACTGATCTGGATGGAATTGTTTCATTACTAGTCCTATCATCAAAGGGCAGCAAGTGAATTTTGACCAAAAGTGTCATAGTCTATACAATTAATCAAATCTTTTAATGAGTCATTTTTTAAATGTTTTAATTATAATAACCTGCTTCTATTAAAGAACGTAGACTGGGTTTAGCCAATTTGCACACAGTGAAGTCCCACAAACAGCAAGATAAATGACTAGATAATCTGCTTTAGCGATGTTGGTAAAAATTGACCAGGACACGGAGAATTGTTGTGCTATTCTTTGAATAATATCATGGGATCTTTTATGTCCCCCTAAAAGACAAATTTAGTGTCTCATCTGAAACATAGCACATCTTGACAGTGCAGCATTCCCTCAGCACTGCACTGAACTGTCAATCTAAATTATGTGCGCAAGTTCCTGCAGTGGGTTTGAACCCATGCCCTTCTGACTCAAAGCCAAGAGCCAAAGCTGAGAGAAGCTCTTTACTGCATTCAAACTGATGAGGAAATGGATGATAGACCAATATATTGCCATTTTTAAGTTAGGAATTTGAATTTAGGATTCTGTGCCATTTTCTAAAGGAGAATCAATCTTGAATGTTACCAGCACTAACACCATGATGTTTGATAAATTTGCTGGAGTTCTTTGAGGATATAACAAGCAGGGTGGATAAGGGGGAACCAATGGATGTGGTGTATTTGGATTTCCAGAAGGCATTCGATAAGGTGCCACATAAAAGGTTACTGCACAAGATAAAAGGTCATGGGGTTGGGGATAATAGATTAGCGTGGATAGAGGATTGGCTAACTAACAGAAAACAGACAGTCAGGATAAATGGGTCATTTTCTGGTTGGCAAACAGTAACTAGTGGGGTGCCGTAGGGATCGGTGCTGGGTCCTCAACTATTTACAATCTATATTAATGACTTGGATGAAGGGATCGAATGTAATGTAGCCAAGTTTGCTAATGATACAAAGATGGGTTGGAAAGCAAATTGTGAGGAGGGCACAAAAAATCTGCAAAGGGATCTTGAGAGGTTAAGTGAGTGGGCAAATATTTGGCAGATGGAATATAACGTGGGAAAGAGGTTATCCACTTTGGCAGAAAAAATACAAACGCAAATTATAATTTAAATGGAGAAAAATTGCAAAGTGCTGCAGTACAGAGGGACCTGGGGGTCCTTGTGCATGAAACACAAAAAGTTAATATGCAGATACAGCAAGTAATGAGGAAGGCAAATGGAATATTGGCCTTTATTGCAAGGAGGATAGATTATAACATCAGGCAAGTCCTGCTACAACTGTACAGGGTATTGATGAGGCCACACCTAGACCACTGCGTCCAGGTTTGTCTCCATATTTAAGGAAGGATTCTTTTTCTTCTGAGGCGGTCCATCGTATCGAGGATGACTTGCTTCCACACCAAAAAAGGATGAGTTCACACGTGTTTCGATGATGACCTAATATTCCAGGACCTGAACTACATATTGAAGGGTGGAAGATGCCTGTACATAGATTTTTTTAACGTGTGGTGGTGGTTGCACGCCACCCACCACACAGGCTTGACAGAGACAGGTCTTGGTCCAATGGCAAGGATTAACCAAGACGACTGGAGACCAGCTCTGCTGCACGGACTTAGCATGCACACATATCGCAGTGTGGGCTGGCTCGTTCTGCTCCTGGCCGCTTGAGCCTCCTCCACCATTTAATAAGATCATGGCTGATCAGATCATGGACTCAGCTCCACTTCCCTGCCGGCTCCCCATAAACCTTTATTCCCTTATCGCTCAAACATCTGCCTATCTCATCCTTAAATATATTTGATGACCCAGCCTCCACAGCTCTCTGCGGCAGAGATTTACAACCCTCTGAAAGAAGAAATTCCTCCTCATTTCAGTTTTAAATGGGCGGCCCCTTATTCTGAGACTATGCCCCCTAGTTTTAGTTTCCCCTCTAAGTGGAAATATCCTCTCTGCATCCACCTTGTCAAGCCCCCTCATTATTTTATATGTTTTGATAAGATCACCTCTCATTTTTCTGAACTCCAATGAGTATAGGCCAAATCTACTTAAACTATCGTTATAAGTCAACCCCCTCATCTCCGGAATCAACCTAGTGAACCTTCTCTGAACAGCCTCCAATGCAAGTATATCCTTCCTTAAATACAGAGACCAAAACTGTATGCAGTACTCTAGGTGTGGCCTCATCAATACCCTGTACAGTTGTAGCAGGACTTCTCTGCTTTTATACTTCATCCCCCTTGCAATAAAGGCCAATATTCCCATTGCCTTCCTGATTACTTGCTGTACATGCATACTATTTTTTGTGTTTCATGCACAAGGACCCCCAGGTCCCTCTGTACTGCAGCACTTTGCAATTTTTCTCCATTTAAATTATAATTTGCTTTTGTATTCTTTCTGCCAAAGTGGATAACCTCACATTTTCCCACATTATACTCCATCTGCCAAATTTTTGCCCGCTCACTTAGCCTGTCTATATCCCTTTGTAGATTTTTTGCATCCTCCTCACAATTTGCTTTCCCACCCATCTTTGTATCATTAGCAAACTTGGCTACATTACATTCGATCCCTTCATCCAAGTCATTAATATAGATTGTAAATAGTTGAGGACCCAGCACCGATCCCTACGGCACCCCACTAGTTACTGTTTGCCAACCAGAAAATGACCTATTTATCTCGACTCTCTGTTTTCTGTTAATTAGCCAATCCTCTATCAATGCTAATATATTGCCCCCCAACTCTGTGAACTTTTATCTTATGCAGTAACCTCTTATGTGGCACCTTATCAAATGCCTTCTGGAAATCCTAATACACCACATCCACTGGTGCCCCCTAATCAATCCTGTTCATTACATCCTCAAAGAACTCCAGCAAAGTTGTCAAACATGATTTCCCTTTCATAAAACCATGTTGCCTCTGCTTGATTGAATCAAGCTTTTCCAAATGTCCTGCTACTGCTTCCTTAATAATGGACTCCAGCATTTTCCCTACGACAGATGTTAGGCGAACAGTTTCCTTCCTTCTGTCTGCCTCCTTTTTTAAATAGGAGCATTACATTTATGGTTTTCCAATCCTGGGACTTCTCCAGAATCCAGGGAATTTTGGTAGATTACAAACAATGCATCTCTGCAGCCATTTCTAAGACCCTAGGATGTAAACCATCAGGTCCAGGGGACTTGTCTGCCTTTAGTCCCATTATTTAACCGAATACTGCTTCATTAGTGATTGTATTAAATTCCCTCCCTATAGCCCCTTGATTATCCACTATTGGGATATTTTTAGTGTCTTCTACCATGAAAACTGATACAAAATATTTGTTCAAATTCACTGCCATTTCCCTGTTCCCCATTATTAATTCCCCAGTCTCATCCTCTAAGGGACCAACATTTAGTTTAGCCAATCTTTTCCTTTTTTGTACCTGTAGAAACTCTTACTATCTGTTTTTATATTTCGTGCTAGTTTGCTTTCATAATCTATCTTCCCTCTCTTTATTATTTTTTTAGTCATTCTTTGCTGGCTTTTAAATGTTTCCCAATCCTCTGGCCTCCCACTAGTCTTGGCCACATTGTATGCCCTTGTTTTCAATTTTATACCATCCCTTATTTCCTTAGTTAGCCACAGATGGTTATCCCTTCTTTTCTTATCATTGGGGTATATTTTTGTTGAGAGTTATGAAATATCTCCTTAAATGTCTGCCACTGCTCATCATCTGTCCCACACTTTAATCTATTTTCCCAGTCCATTTTAACCAACTCTGCCTTCATACCTTTGCAGTCTCCTTTATTTAAGTTTAGGACACTGGTTTAAGATCCAACTTTCTCACCCTTCAACTGAATTTGAAATTCAACCATGTTATGGTCACTCATTACTAGAGGATCCTTTACTACAAGATCATTTATTAATCCTGTCTCATTACACAGTACCAGATCTAAGATAGCTTGCTCCCTGGTTGGTTCCGCAACTTACTGTTCAAGGAAACTATCCCAGATATACTCTATGCACTCTTCCTCAAGGCTACCTGGCCAATTTGCTTTGTCCAATCAATATGAAGGTTAAAATCGCCCATGATTATAGCCGTTCCTTTTTTACAAGTCTCTATTATTTCTTGATTTATACTCTGTCCAACAGTGTAACTACTGTTAAGGGGCCCACCAGTGACTATTTCTCCTTATTTCCACCTAAACTGATTCAACAACTTGATCTTCTGAGCAAATATCGTTTCTCACTAACTCACTGATCTCATCCCTTATTAACAGTGCTACCCCACCTACTTTTCCTTTCTGTCTGACCTTTCAAATTGTCAAATACCCCTGAAAATTTAGTTCCCTGCCTTGGTCACCTTTCAACCACGTCTCTGTAATGGCTATCAGATCATAGAAACATAGAAACATAGAAAATAGGTGCAGGAGTAGGCCATTCGGCCTTTCGAGCCTGCACCGCCATTCAATGAGTTCATGGTTGAACATGTAACTTCAGTACACCATTCCTGCTTTCTCACCATACCCCTTGATCCCCCTAGTAATAAGGACTACATCTAATTCCTTTTTGAATATATTTAGTGAATTGGCCTCAACAACTTTCTGTGGTAGAGAATTCCACAGGTTCACCACTCTCTAGGTGAAGAAGTTTCTCCTCATCTCGGTCCTTAATGGCTTACCTCACATTTATCCACATTATACTTCATCTGCCATGCATTTGCCCACTCACCTAACCTATCCAAGTCACTCTGCAGCCTCATAGCATCCTCATCGCAGCTCACACTGCCACCCAACTTAGCATCATCCACAAACTTGGAGATACTACACTTAATCCCCTTGTCTAAATCATTAATGTACAATATAAACAGCTGGGGCCCCAGCACAGAACCTTGCGGTACCCCACTAGTCACTGCCTGCCATTCTGAAAAGTACCCATTTACTCCTACTCTTTGCTTCCTGTCTGCCAACCAGTTCTCAATCCATGTCAGCATGCTACCCCCAATCCCATGTGCTTTAACTTTGCACATTAATCTCTTGTGTGGCACCTTGTCGAAAGCCTTCTGAAAGTCCAAATACACCACATCAACTGGTTCCCCCTTGTCCACTCTACTGGAAACATCCTCAAAAAATTCCAGAAGATTTGTCAAGCATGATTTCCCTTTCACAAATCCATGCTGACTTGGACCTATCATGTCACCTCTTACAAATGCGCTGCTATGACATCCTTAATAATTGATTCCATCATTTTACCCACTACCGATGTCAGGCTGACCGGTCTATAATTCCCTGTTTTCTCTCTCCCTCCTTTTTTAAAAAGTGGGGTTACATTGGCTACCCTCCACTCCATAGGAACTGATCCAGAGTCTGTGGAATGTTGGAAAATGACTGTCAATGCATCCGCTATTTCCAAGGCCACCTCCTTAAGTACTCTGGGATGCAGACCATCAGGCCCTGGGGATTTATCGGCCTTCAATCCCATCAATTTCCCCAACACAATTTCCCGGCTAATAAGGATTTCCCTCAGTTCCTCCTCCTTACTAGACCCTCTGACCCCTTTTATATCCGGAAGGTTGTTTCCGTCCTCCTTAGTGAATACCGAACCAAAGTACTTGTTCAATTGGTCTGCCATTTCTTTGTTCCCAGTTATGACTTCCCCTGATTCTGACTGCAGGGGACCTACATTTGTCTTTACTAATCTTTTTCTCTTTACATATCTATAGAAGTTTTTTCAGTCCATTTTAATGTTCCCTGCAAGCTTCCTCTCGTACTCTATTTTCCCTGCCCTAATCAAACCCTTTGTCCTCCTCTGCTGAGTTCTAAATTTCTCCCAGTCCCTGGGTTCACTGCTATTTCTGGCCAATTTGTATGCCACTTCCTTGGCTTTAATACTATCCCTGATTTCCCTTGATAGCCACGGTTGAGCCACCTTCCCTTTTTTATTTTTACGCCAGATAGGGATGTACAATTGTTGTAGTTCATCCATGCGGTCTCTAAATGTCCGCCATTGCCCATCCACTGTCAACCCCTTGAGTATCATTCGCCAATCTATCCTAGCCAATTCACGCCTCATACCTTTAAAGTTACCCTTCTTTAAGTTCTGGACCATGGTCTCTGAATTAACTGTTTCATTCTCCATCCTACTGTAGAATTCCACCATATTATCGTCACTCTTCCCCAAGGGGCCTCGCAAAACGAGATTGCTAATTAATCCTCTCTCATTACACAACACCCAGTCTAAGATGGCCTCCCCCCTAGTTGGTTCCTTGACATATTGGTCTAGAAAACCATTCCTTATGCACTCCAGGAAATCCTCCTCCACCGTATTGCTTCCAGTTTGGTTAGGCCAATCTATATGCATATTAAAGTCACCCATGATAACTACTGCACCTTTATTGCATTCACCCCTCATACCCATTTGTATCTATTTGTGTCGTCAACTCATCTATTTTGTTACAAATGGTGCGTGCATTCAGATAAAGAGCTTTTAAATTTGTTTCTTTTAAAAAAAAATTCTGTTTTGACCTCACTTTCTGATATACTTTTATGTTTATACATTTTATCCCTTCCTGTCATACTCTGGTTTTCATTTCCCCCAGTGCTACCCTGATCTACTGCCTTCTCCTTATTCTTTGACTTTTTAAATTTCCGCTCACCTGAACTCTTCCCCCCCCCTGCCCCGCCCCCACTAATTAGTTTAAAGACCTCTCTACAGCCCTCGTTATTCGATTCGCCAGGACCCTAGTCCCAACATGGTCTAAGTAGCCGACCCCTTATCCTGACTATGCCCCCTAGATCCAGACTCTCAGCATCTAGCCTGTCAATTCCCCTCAGAATCTTATATATTTCAATGAGATCACCTCTCATTCTTCTAAACTCCTCAATCTCTCCTCAGAACAAACCTCTGATCCCAGGGATCAATCTAGTGAAGCCCCGAAGTGTATAACTCCTTCCTCCCTTCCTAAACCTATTCATCCTGCCACGTACCTCATTGTTTATAATACCTCCTTAAACATCTTTTCAACCACATTTTTAGCTAACTCTCCTAATTCTCTCATTATAATGGTCCAGTCTCTCAAATGTAAAGCATCTAGCAAGATTTCATTACATTTAAAAGTCCCTATACAAATGCAAATTTTGTTAATGAGTCTATAGTATTTTTAAGTTTTGAGGCGTGCAGAAGAATTTATATATAAAGAGTGAAATGTTTTATGTTTTGTATATTTTTTTATTCTACTTTGTAGTTGGCATCAGCCGTGGCTCTCGTCTATGAGTCAGAAGGTTGTAAATTCAAATCGTACTCCAGAAACTTGAGCACATAATCCAGGCTGACACCCCAGTGCAGTGTTGAGGGAGTGTTGCACTGTCGGGGATACTGTCTTTCAGATGAGACCCTAAACTATGCCCCATTTTGTCCTCTCAGGTGGATGTAAAAGATCTCTTGGCACTATTTCAAAGAATTCAAGGTGAGTACTCCTTGGTGTCCTGGCCAATATTTATCCCTCAACCAACATCACTAAAACAGATTATCTGGTCATTATCACATTGCTGTTTGATTACAACAGTGGCTACACTTCAAAGGTACTTCATTGGTTGTGAAATGCTTTGGAAAGTCGAGGTCATGAAAGGCGCTGAATAAATGCAAGTTCTTCTTTCTTTCTTGAAAATCAGTTTGCCAGTACTCTCTGTAATCTGTGCCGCCTCCAACAGGGCAGCAGGGGCAGGGGTTCAAGTCAGATATCTGCCTAGCACTCATAAATACCTGCCATATTTGGGATGAGCTTCAGAATTTCTCAACAGTGCTCCTAATTAGAAAGCTTCATAATAATGGAGCATTCCATTATAGGCACAGGGGAATTGGCATTTAACTATTCTGTTCCACTAAAAGCATAGCAGCTATCAAACCCCTGTATTAGTGATAGAGAAGCCTTAGTAGCTCTGTGTTCCTAACTGAACGGGTTTGCATGAAAGTGAATAAAGAGAAAAAGCAGAAATCAGATTCAATGTTTCTCTCAAAAGATTATGCAGTGGAAAATGGTGTTTATACAACACGCTTATTATGTGACATCATATCTCACAGGAAAATAAGAGTCTCCTGCATTTTTCACACTGAAGACACTTTTCAAGTGCAATCGTAAATATAAGTATTTTAACTTTGTTCTGTATAATAAAAACTAAACCACACTCTTGGGGGTCAAGTTTCGGGCCACGCCTAGAACAGCGCAGCCCCACGAGCCGCGCCTGATTTCCACGCTCAAAACCGCACTGAAAACTTACCTCGGTATTTTCCACTCCCTCAGGTCGATCCAGGCCCTCGGCGCGGCGCAGCGCAGCACAAGCTGTGGGGGGGCGGAGCCAGGTCCCTGCACTGAAAACAGTGCTGGAACCTCTGCACATGCGCACTACAGTGTGTGCACAGGTGCAGTAGCTCCAGGTGCCCGATGCTGTGTGGGAGGGGCGCGAAGCATGCCGCCCCCTAGCCCTGGCCGAATGGGCTCACTGAGGCGGCGAAGATCGGACTGCACCTCCCTCCTTGAGCTCCTACTCTGGCTCCAGCTCCGGTTCTCCCGTCCCCAGTTCAGTTCCCGCTCCCTCTGGCTTTCTCCCCCGCCACCCCAGCTCCCGCTCTCCCCCCCGCTCCAGCTCCCGCTCTCCCCCTCCCCCCCAGCTCCTGCTCTACCCCCAGCTCTCTTCCCCCCACCCAGCTCCCGCTCTCCCCCCACCCCCCCAGCTCCCACTCTCTCCCTGCCCCAGCTTCCACTCTCCCCCCCAGCTCTCTCCCGGCACCCCCAGCTCCCGCTCACCCCCCCACAACTCCCGCTCTCACCCCCGCAGCTCCCGCTCTCCCCCCCCAGCTCCCGCTCCGCTGCCTGCCGCTCTCCCCCCCCCCATCTCCCACTCTCTCCCCCAGCTCTCTCCCCCCCCCACAACTCTCAGCTCCCGCTCTCCCCCCCCACCCCAGCTCCCGCTCTCCCCCCCCCCCCCAGCTCCCGCTCCTCCCCACCTCCAGCTCCCACTCTGCTCCGGCTCTCCGCCCCCCCCCCCTTCAGGTCCGGTCCACTCCATCTTCACGTCTTCGGCGGGGCCCGCCCGCCCGGCATCTTGCTGGGGGCGGGCCCCGCCCAAAGTCTTCGGCCTGGCTTCTTCTCGTCGGCCGGGCCCGTTCACCCTCCCCCCTCTCCTCCCTCCCTCTCTCTCTCTCTCTCTCTCTCCCTCTCTCCCTCCCTCTCTCTCCCTCCCTCCCTCTTCCTCTCTGTCTCTCCCTCCTTCCCTCTCCCTCCCTCTCTCTCTGCCCCCCCTCTCCTCTCCCCCCTCTCCCTCTCCCTCTCCTCTCCCTTCTCCCCTCTCCTCTCCCTTCTCCCCTCTCCTCTCCCCCACCCTTCGCCTCGCTGTCAGAAACACATAGACACTGACAGACAGAGAGAGAGAGACACTGACACGGACAGAGAGAGAGACACACTGACAGACAGACAGAGAGAGAGGGATACTGACAGAGACAGAGAGACACACACTGGGGGGGAGGGAACCCATCCCAGCACGCAGTTGGAGGGCTCCCAGTGCTGCAGTCGGTGAGGAGAAACTTAATTTTTTATTTATTGATTTAAAAAAAAATTATTTTTAATTTTTTTATTTTTTTTGATTGATTTATTGGTTGATTTATTGATTTATTTATCATTTATTATTGATGATGGCTCTTTATTTGTAAAAGTGATGTGTTTCATGTTTGTAAACTTCCCTCCCCCCCCCTCCCCCCATCTCTCAGTCCCTGTGCCTGATTTTCTAAGTGTAGGCAAGGTTTTTCTGAGCGTACAAAAATCTACACTTACTCCATTCTAAGTTAGTTTGGAGTAAGTTTTCGCTGCCTAAACTTGCAAAACAGGCATAAGTGGCCAGACACGCCCCCTTTTGAAAAAAAAATCTGTTCTAAAATGAAACTGTTCTAACTCACTAGAACTGGAGCAAACTAAATGCCGAGGATTGCATTTTTAAAGATATTCCATTCTAAACTAGTTGCTCCAAAAAAATAGGAGCAACTCAGGCCGAAACTTGACCCCATTAAAATCTGTCCTTCAATATAAGTACTGCTGAAGACTTGTACTTTCTGCTGCTGTCTTTGATTTCACTGGGCTGTCGACATTTGGTGCTGTGTAATACTTCAAACAGACGCCATCACTATTATCATGTTCATGCTTAATCCAGGCTCAGAATTCAAGTTTCTAATGCTCAAGTGTTTGGAACCGCCCCATCTACATTTTAAGCTCTCAGCTACGTACCTCCGCAGCCACTCAGTAATTTTCCTCTCTCTTTTGGTCCCTGAGCATATAATAGGATGCTGGCAGGCACCTATATTAAATAAACTTAACAATACATATTTATTTATATATCCAAATGAACAATTATTGATAATGTAGTGAAGATAGTCTCACCCTTACCCCTCTCTCATTTCTTTTCTCCATTTTGTTTCCATTTGCGTCATAGTTGTTATTTATATTGAAGCTGGCAGCATGCCACTTGCACAAGAACATAAGAGTTATTGAATTGCTGGATATTGTGGCTGATTATTTGTTCCAGTCAGAAGAGATCTGTGCATTTAATTTCTTATAATTTTGTTAACATTTACTAACACTGTATCACTTGTTCATATCTCGTCATCAAGAAGAGGGCATTTAGTTCGATGAAGAAAGAAAGTGTTGCTTTGCAGCAAATGTGAACCAAAGGTCATCTATACTAGTTTTAGAACTGCTTTGGGGTTTCTGCTGCAGTCTCCCTGACCTCACAACAGTACGAGGTCTATGCCTGAGGTAGCATTACGGAACGCTGGATGAGTTTGGAGTATGCAGTTTGGGAGGGTTTCTATTGTTCAGATTGGCATGTGGTAATACTAGTTTTGTTCTAGCATGAAGGTACCACTGTAAACAGGGTACCAGTTAACCACTGTTAATCTGTCCCCGGCACTGCACCACCTCTCTATCCCGCAGGATGGCACAATCCATTCAACTACTTAACTCTTTCAGTACTGAACGACTTTTCCAGCTTTCAGAATAAAGATCCTAGTTTTTATATTACATCAGCAAACAATTACTTTCTTTAAATTTAAGCAGACAAATATTGTATAATGGAATTAGCCAACTGCATGGTTGCATTAGCAGCGTTTTCTTTTTTAATTGGCTCCGTATTACATTACTCCCTTTGCAACACTCTCGCGATTAATAAACTAAAGACATTTAGGAATGCAATCTTTTTTAATTTGTCATGAAAGATCTTGAAGGTATTAAAGGGTTAAAAAATTAATTTCAATCATTACTTCAAAATATTGAGCAGACAATAAACACCACACGCCTAACTCATGGAAAGAAGGAAAACAAACAGAGCTCTCTAAAAAGAAAGGCAGCAGCCCCGACAGGAGGGATAATCTCCTTCTGCTCTATGTTCAGTCCATGTTATGAGGCTATCCATTACCACCATGGTGACAGTTTCTGGGAGTTATAAAAGAGGTTCCCTATAGCAACAAAATCTAAAGTTCATTAAATCCTAAAACTCATATTAAAACTGTTAACCTGATTTATTTCATTCTTTACAGCTTTGTGAAAATATGTCCACATAATAAGCTGTATATACACTAGAAAGCTATTTCCTTATAATTCTATTTAATTGGATTAATAAAATGAAATAAATCTTAGCATATTTTACTGAATAAAAATAAGTGAAATTTGTGATTGGAAACTATATTAATCCATATTAGTCCATGCCTAATTAATCTTCACTAATACCTTAAATGAGCGCATTTCTTAAACAATACAGTAATACTTACCCCAAGCTCAAATGCAGCTGTGATCAGTTCCCCTGTTAAAATCATGAATGTTAATACCAATGATTACTCTTCTGAAAAGACAGTCCTCCAAAGGTTTAAAATCCAAATACTTGCACTGCATTTTTACTTTGGATAAGACTACAAGTAATCTGCCAGGATTTAGCAGCAGGAAATGTTCTAAGTATGTTTTAAATGTTTCATCTCTTTTCACTGGAAAATTTAAAGGGCTATAACAACCTAAGCCTGTGTTTTCCTGTGTCTAAATGTAGATAAATTTATAGGGGAACACAACTGTAATTAACATTGTGCAGCCTGAGAATCTTTTTCAACTTTAATTCTACTTATCAGAGCTGCAGTGACTATCAGCCCAGTTTACTGAAACCCAAAGATCTTGAATGAGCCTGGCTACCATACCATAGAGCTGTTCTAACTGTAGAGGCTGTAGATAATGACGTGTTCAGGCATCATTATCTGCTTTTTGGTCAGGATGACTAAAAATTCACATACTCTCACACTGCACTTGAATCAAACCAGTCTCTGAGGCCCTGTTATGTTAGGACTGCAGATGGCGCTGTTGTAGGATAGTCAGTATTTTACAGACATGTAGGCCATCCTCATACTTTTTGCAGCACAGAGGCCAAACTCTGCCTTAATAGGCTCAAGTGGTGGCTGGTGGCTGGGGGTTGGCATTAGTTCATTCTCCACAATTTAATTTGTAATTGATGGAACACACTATAACACAGAAAGAGACCATCAGAAGCAGAACAATACTTCACTATTAAATTCCACTAATGTTACAGGATGTGACTTGATCGCATTCTCATAAGTGGTTTGATGAAATTTGCATGCTAATCTTATTTCAGAAAAATGAAAAATGGTCCTTTGCGTTGACATATTTTCCTTAAGAAATGACATACAAAATTAAGAATAACGAACAACACGTAAAAAACCGATATTTCTTGCTTCAAAATAGAATAGCTATTTGTCTCTTCATACATATGCAGATTTAAATATACACACATACAGGTGAACAGGAAAGACCAGCAAGAAAAGTGACTCCTTTCAATCAAAGCAAAATACTACCGTAACAAAGCATGCGGCCACCACAAAGCATAAACAAATATTAATCCAGGTGCAAAGTCAAAATTTATAATATGAAACTCTCTGGGCTGGACATTCCATTATTGTGCAGATCGCTCAAAAATGGGCGTCATTTCCAGCATCAGCATTTATTGTGGGTTTTGAGATCGCCGAATTATCGCCCATTTTCAAACCCGCTAGTTTCCACTTTATAATATGGGCGTTAGCGGGAGCGATGTGAAATGGGCGTTAGCAGTTTTTTTTCACGATCTTTTCACGTTTCAGGAGGTCAGGGGTCATCAATGCATGCGCAGAAGAGGAGAGAGAGCAAGAGAGAGCAGAGAGGCCGAGAAAGTTTTGTGGATTTTGTGATATTGCTGTGTAGGTATTTTTGGTTTGTTTGGTGACTATTGTAAGACTATTGAAGGATTTTTTTGAAGAATACTCATTGTTACTATCGTTATTGAGTGCTGTGAGACATAAATTATTGAGACAGATACATATAAATAGAATTTAAGACATATCTGGCAGAGAAATAGAAAAAATGGAGGGCATGGAGGAGGTGAGAGATGTGGAGGGGGAGGAGGTTGGTGAGGGCAGTGATTTGGGTGAGGTTGGAGAGGAAGTGGAGATGGGAGGTGGAAAAACAGCGAGGCACTTCTCGGACGAGGCAAATGCTGCTCTTCTACAGGAGGTTGAGTTACGTTGGACCCAATTGACCCAGGGTGGGCATGGGAAGCAAACCCCGAAGGTATATCAGAAGATCTGGGCCGAAATTGCTGAGGTGGTGTTGTTGGCGACACACGAGGTCCATGAGGGCAACCAGTGCCGCAAGCGCTGGAACGATCTTGTCGGTTCGGGCAGAGTAAGTATTACTTTACTTATATATTTATGTAATTGGAATTCTAAGTGTAATGAGACAATAAATTCAGATCTGATGTATTGCAGTTAGACCGGTAATGTTTTACTCAAATCCTACGTTTCCGGCGTACGTGATTAGCTTAATAATGATAATAATATTAATAATAGTAATATTAAATTATAACATCTGTCGGTAATGTGCTATATGTGTTGTATCAGTATCTGTGACAGTACCTAGCAATGATCTTACGCAATGATCTTACACCATGTCGTGCTCTTATCACCTTTTGCAGAAGAAGCTTTCGAAGAATAGGACCGAGCAGCGGTGCACGGGTGGCGGCCCACCATTGATGTGTGAGCTTACAGACATCGAGGAGCGGGCACTGGCACTAATGGGCATCCACAACTGGTCAGCCACCCGTGCAGCAGCAGAACCTGTTATTATGCCATGTGAGTAAAGTATAAACCATTGCATGATGTAAAGTCAATAGATGCCACACTCACTCATATCCGTACAATATATATTTGATGATTGATGAAAGTGTTATGTAATTAATGATGGGCTCATGAAAATCATTGTGTCATGTATGTAACTTTATGTAACAACACTGCAATACTGTATATACGTAAGAAATGTACACCTTGACCACAGGGGGTGAACTTGTGGGAGACACTCCTTACCTGGTCATCCAGGTATATAAAGGGAGGTCCCACGCAGGGTCATCACTTCTTGGTCCTGTGAATAAAGGTTCAGGTCATCAGGTCATGGAGTGACCTTGTCCATAGAATGTGCCTTGTGTGGATTTGTGGTATTGTGTAAGGTCTTTACATTGGCAATGAGAAACAGGAATCAACGACCCACGAGAATGGCCACCAGCCGCACAGATGATCGGTACTGTGTTGGTGAGGACTGGGACGATTTCATTGAGAGGCTCCAGCAGAGTTTTGTCATGAAGGACTGGCTGGGAGACGCAGTGGCCGACAAGCAAAGGGTTCATCTGCTGACCAGCTGTGGACCCAAGACTTACGCGCTCATGAAAGACCTGCTAGCACCCGAGAAGCCGGCGGACAAAACCTTTGAAGAGCTCAGCAAACTAATCGGTGAGCACCTCAAACCGGCGAGCAGCGTAAACATGGCCCGACACAGATTCTATACCCACCGACGTCGGGAAGGACAGAGCATACCGGATTTCGTTGCGGACCTCCGGCGCTTGGCCAGCCTCTGTAAGTTCACAGACACCTGCAGGGGGGAGATGCTAAGGGATTTCTTTATTGAGGGCATCTGGGATTTTCAGAAAGCTGGCTGAGACCAAGGACTTGACCTTGGAAGCGGCGGCGTTGATGGCTCAGACTTTTATGGCGGAGGAGGAGGAAACCAAGATAATATACGCACGCAATTCTGCATCCGGCGATGGATCAGGGAGTCAATATCATAAACACGACACAGAGCCCTGCAGGCAGGCAAGGGCAGTTCAACACACCCCAGGCAGCAATAGACCCAAGAGTAAATCTCCAACAGAGACAATGGCAGGCTGAACGGACATTTACGTCCCCCCAGTGGACAATGCGGCCCGGGATGGGGCCATTGACACCAACTAACAGGGTGCTCAAGAGCAATCAAAGGGACAATCAGCGAGGAATGCCTTGTAACAGCTCTTTTGTTCACAACAATGGGAATCTCAGTTCATGCTGGAGGTGTGGGGGCAGACATGCTGCCAGGTTTCAACAGTTCGTCTGCAGAAATTGTAACCTCAGTGGCTATTTAGCTAGAATGTGCAGAAAGCCTGTAACCAGGCTAATATTTGAGGCGGATGGACCAGATGAGGGGTCTGCGAGGCAGGATGACGCTTGGGGCAAATCAATGGACGCTGAAGTTCAGCGGATTCATGTGGCAAACATTCACAGCTCATATACCAAAATATCACCTATGATGATGAAAGTCCTATTAAACGGCATCCCTGTATGCATGGAGCTGGACACGGGGGCCATCCAGTCACTCATAAGTGTTCAACAATTCAAAAAGCTGTGGCCACTCAAAGCCAGCAGACCCGAACTAGAACGCATTGACACGCAATTATGGACGTACACCAAAGAAATCATTCCAGTGCTAGGCAGTGCAATGTTGGCGGTCACACACAATGGATCGGTGAACTGGCTGCCGCTCTGGATTGCCCCGGGCAATGGTCCTGCACTGTTGGGGAGGAGCTGGTTAGCTGAGATGAACTGGAAATGGGGAGATGTGCACGCCATATCATCTGTGGAGCGAAGTTCATGCTCACAAGTCCTACAGCAATTTGAGTCACTATTTCAACCTGGCGTCGGGACGTTCAAAGGTACCAAAGTAGTGATACGCATCACCCCGGACACCAGACCAGTGCACCACAAAGCCAGAGCTGTGCCGTATGTGATGCGGGAGAAAATTGAGAGCGAGTTGGACCGGTTGCTGAGAGAGGGCATCATCTCGCCCGTTGAGTTCAGCGACTGGGCGAGCCCCATCGTTCCCGTCCTAAAAGTGGATGGCTCGGACAGGATCTGTGGCAACTATAAGGCCACTATCAGCCGGGTGTCCCTAAAAGACCAATACCCGCTCCCAAGAGCAGAGGACCTTTTTGCCATGCTGGCAGGCGGCAAGCTGTTTACCAAGTTGGATCTCACTTCAGCCGACCTGACCCAAGAACTGGCCGACGAATCTAAACTACTGACCACCATCACCACGCACAAGGGACTGTTCGTTTACAACAGGTGTCCGTTTGGCATTCGATCAGCGGCCGCGATTTTTCAAAGAAACATGGAAAGCCTGCTCAAATCCATTCCCGGAACAATCGTATTTCAGGACGACATCCTCATCACCGGTCGTGACACCGAGGAACACCTCCACAACCTGGAGGAGGTGCTACGCTGACTGGACCGGGTAGACCTGTGACTCAAGAAGTCTAAGTGTGTGTTTTTGGCTCCCGAGGTCGAGCTTCTGGGCAGGAGTGTTGCTGCAGACGGGATTCGGCCTACCGAATCCAAAACGGAGGCGATTCGACGAGCGCCCAGGCCCTGCAACACATCGGAGTTGCGTTCATTTCTGGGACTCTTGAACTATTTCGGGAACTTTCTGCCGAACTTAAGCACATTGTTGGAGCCGCTACACATGCTCCTGCGTAAAGGTTTTGGGGGGACTGTCAGGAACGGGCTTTCAATCGGGCGCGGAACCTACTTTGTTCAAATAAGTTGCTGACCCTGTACGACCCCCGTAAGAAATTGGTTCTGCCGTGTGATGCATCGTCCTATGGGGTTGGGTGCGTGTTGCAGCAGGGTAACGTTGAGGGCCAACTACAACCTGTGGCTTATGCCTCCAGGTCGCTCTCTCAAGCTGAACGGGGATATGGGATGGTTGAGAAGGAAGCACTCGCATGTGTCTATGGGGTGAAAAAGATGCATCAGTACGGTTTTGGCAGGAGGTTCGAATTAGAAACAGACCACAAGCCGTTAACATCCCTGTTGTCAAACAGCAAGGGTGTCAATGCCAATGCGTCAGCTCGCATACAGCGATGGGCTCTCACGCTCGCTGCTTATGACTACACCATCCGGCACCGGCTCGGCACTGAAAACTGCGCTGACGCGCTCAGCAGGCTTCCACTGGCCACCACTGAGGGGGCAGCGGAGCAAAGCGCTGAGATGGTCATGGCTGTCGATGCCTTTGACAACGCAGGCTCCCCCATCACAGCCCGCCAGATCAAAATCTGGACAAACAGAGATCCCCTCCTATCCTTGATTAAGAAATGTGTCGTGGCTGGGGATTGGGCGCCCGCACACGGAGCATGCCCTGAGGAGGTCAGACCGTTTCACAGATGGATGGATGAGCTCTCCATCCAAGCCGACTGCCTACTATGGGGCAGCTGGGTAGTCATGCCCCAGAGGGGTAGGGAAGCATTCATCAGGGAACTCCACAGGGAGCACCCAGGCATCATGCTGATGAAGACCATTGCCCGGTCACATGTGTGGTGGCCGGGAATTGATTCAGACCTGGAACACTGTGTTCGCAGGTGCACGACATGTGCCCAGCTAGGTAATGCCCCCAGGGAGGCCCCGCTCAGCCCGTGGCCCTGACCCACCAGGCCATGGTCACGTATTCACATATACTACGTGGGCCCATTCATGGGAAAAATGTTTCTCATTGTGGTTTATATACTTGAAATGGATCGAGTGCATCATTTTGAATTCGTGCACGACATCCACCACCGTGGAGAGTCTGCGCACAGTCTTTGTGATCCACGGCTTGCCGGACATCCTTATTAGCGATAATGGCCCATGTTTCACAAGCTACGAATTCCGGGAGTTCATGTCGGGTAATGGCATTAACCATGTCAGGACAGCACCGTTCAAGCCGGCCTTCAATGGCCAGGCGGAACGTGCGGTCCAAATCATAAAACAAGGCATGCTCCGGATTCAAGGACCCCCCTTCAATGCCGCCTATCGCGCCTCCTGCTGGCCTATAGGTCCCGACCGCACTCGCTCACGGGGGTCCCGCCCGCAGAGCTACTCATGAAACGAACACTCAAAACTCGGCTGTCCCTCATTCATCCAGTCCTGTCCGACATTGTTGAGGGCAAGCGCCAGTCTCAAAACAAGTACCATGACCGAAATTCAAGGGGGAGATGTATAGAAATTGATGACCCCTTATTTGTTCTCAATCACGCTTTGGAGCCCAAATGGCTTGAGGGCACTGTAATAGACAAAGAGGGGAATAGGTCGTAGTGGTTATACTTAACAATGGGCAGATATGCTGCAAGCATCTGGACCAAGTAAAAAAAAGGTTCAGCATGGACACTGAAGAACCTGAGGAAGATCATGAGATGGTATTCACACCACCACCAGTGAACGAGCAACAAGAACATTCAGCAGCATGCACAGTCCCTGCGGTCAGCCCGGGCAGGCCAGAATCACCACAGGTGATAGACACGTATACCAAGGCTCAACAACCAGAACCCCAACTGCAGCACTCCACGTGAGAGCGCAGACCACCCGCGAGACTTAACCTATGATCCCAATAAGATGTTGAGGGGGTGATGTCATGTATGTAACATTTATGTAACAACACTGCAATACTGTATATACGTAAGAAATGCACACCTTGACCACAGGGGGTGAACTTGTGGGAGACACTCCTCACCTGGTCATCCAGGTATATAAAGGGAGGTCCCACGCAGGGTCATCACTTCTTGGTCCTGTGAATAAAGGTTCAGGTCATGGAGTAACCTTGTCCTTAGAATGTGCCTCGTGTAGATTTGTGGTATTGCGTAAGGACTTTACACATTGTAATGCAGATTTTGATTTTGTTCATTAAATGCGATGTCTGTGATTATTTTTATAGTGCTGCTCTCGTGCATATGCTGTGTGTAGCGTTTCAATTTACCTGTGACCCTAGCACACCCTTCTCCTCTAATTACCTCATTTATGTTTTCTAGCTCAGCCAAGAGCGCAGTCGCTCGCAACAGCACTGAGACAAGGTACGGATCCGTCGGCACTGGATCGCGCTTCTGGTGTTGAGGAGCCCCGAATATCATTCGTTGAGCAGCAGTTATCCTCTCCACTGAGGACAGTAAGGAGCTGGAGGAGGAACCTGCAGCAGCAACATCAAGAGCAACCACACCAATTACTTTTAGTGCTCCTGCGGCCATGTCCTCCTCCACCATGGAGGTAACGGGCCCAAGCACTATGCCGCAGGGCACCCCAAGTGTCTCCATGCCGGCCCCTACCACGCGGAGGTTGGTTCGGTGCAGCAGGACTGTTCCACGATTGGCAGATCTCATGGTATATTTGTCCAGGAGGAGTATTGAGATTGTTCAGCAGCTCCTCCAGGCAATAGGGGATATATCCGAACAGATGGCCACACTATCCACAAACATGAACGAGAAAATGACGTGGATAGCGGTGGCCCTGGAGGTGATAGCCAGGAACACTGGTGCCAGAGGGCTACCAATGTTCCCGGAATGCGGCACTGAACCCCAAGGTGCCCCACCCCCATTGCCAACGACACATGCGAGCAAGGAGGACGCTGTTGCTTCTGGCTCGGAGGACGTATCCTCCTCGGGAACATCCTCTCCAGCTTCCGGCCAAACAGCAGATCTGCCGTCATCCCTGTTATGTATGCAACCATAGGTAACCAGTATTATACCACCATCAGAGGGCGTATCTGTTGGAGTCCCAAGGGATCACAGCATCCCTTGGGAGCACTATATACAAGCAGGCCTCCCATGCTGTGTCAACACTCTGGAGTTAGAATAAAGGAACTAAGGTCACACTTACTCATGTCTACAGTACTCAGTTACACCACTTTATTATGAACATAACAATTGGCGATGAGATGACGAACCATCACGCGAAAATGCAGAGAACTGTTGGTATCCTGGAGAAATTCTCAGAAGGGGATGATTGGGAGGCCTTTGTGGAGTGACTCAACCAATACTTCATGGCCAATGAGCTGGAAGGGGATGAGAACGCTGCCAAACGAAAGGCGATCCTCCTCACCATCTGCGGGGCAACAACCTATAGCCTCATGAAGAATCTTCTTGCTCCGGTGAAACCAACAACCAAATCGTATGAGGAACTGTGTACGCTGGTCCAGGAGTACCTAAATCCGAAGGAGAGCATTCTGATGGCAAGGTATCCACTTTACACATGTCAACGGTCTGAAGGCCAGGAAGTGGCGAGCTACGTCGCCGAACTAAGGCGCCTTGCAGGGCATTGTGAATCAATGGATTCCGGGAGCAAATGCTAAGAGATTTTTTAGTGCTTGGCATTGGCCATGAGGTTACCCTTCACAAACTATTGACTGTTGAAACACCGAACCTGAGCAAAGCGATAACACCAAACAAATTTCACAGCATAAAGGGGTTTCGGCAAGTACTAGACACAAAGTAACGTCGTTTTCAGGCAGGAATGCATATGGCAGAACGTACACGCCGGCAGCTGCACAACCTCAGATGACCCAGAGTCCGCCATCAAAAGTTAATGTGAGGCAGTTAACATCTTGTTGGCACTGCGGAGGTGATCATCGAGCCACTTCAAACACTATGTGTGCAAAGACTGTGGAACAACGGGACACCTCCAGTGAATGTGCAGACAAGCTTCAAACCCTGCAAACCACCACGTTGCAGAGGAAGATCGATCCATGGCGAATTAAACTGAACTAGTAACTTGAATAGTGAAGGCAGAAGTGTACAAGGTACGCACCTTCACCACGAAATGTCCACCGATCATGTTAAAAGTCGAACTGGACGGAATTCCAGTATCCATGGAACTGGACACAGGTGCAAGTCAGTCTAGCATAAGCAAAAAGGCCTTCAACAGGCTGTGGTGTAACAAGGCACGCAGGCCCAAGATTAGCTCCATTCACACCAAGCTGAGAACTTACACTAAAGAGCTGATCCCTGTAATTGGCAGTGCAGCAGTAAATGTCTCCTATGATGGAGCAGTGCACAAACTACCACTATGGATTGTAGCAAGAGATGGCCCCACACTGTACGGCAGAAGCTGGCTGAGGAAAATCCCCTGGAACTGGGATGACATCCGAGCGATCTCGTCCATTGACAACGCCTCATGTGCTCAGGTTCTGAGCAAGTTTCTGTCGTTGTTTGAGCCAGTCATCAGAAGTTTCTCGGGGGCGAAGGTGCAGATCCACTTGGTTCTCGGTACACGACCCATCCACCACAAGGCACGGGCGGTGCCATACATGATGCAAGAGAAAGTGAAGATTGAGCTGGACAGGCTGCAGCGAGAAGGCATCATCGCACCGGTGGAGTTCAACAAGTGGGCCAGTCCGATTGTTCCGGTTCTCAAGGGCGATGGCACAGTCAGAATTTGTGGGGACTGTAAAGCTTTTCGCTGCAGGACCTGTACCCGCTACCCAAGACAGATGACCTATTTGCGACTCTGGCAGGAGGAAAGATATTCACCAAGTTGAACCTGACCTCGGCCTACATGTCTCAGGAGCTGGAGGAATCTTCGAAAGGCCTCACCTGCATCAACACACACAAAGGTCTGTTCATCTACAATAGATGCCTGTTTGGGATTCGATCGGCTGTGGCTATTTTTCAAAGGAACATGGAGAGCCTACTAAGGTCGGTTCCGCGCACCGTGGTTTTCCAGGATGACATATTGATCACAGGTCGGGACACCATCGAACACTTGAAGAACCTGGAAGAGGTTCTAAGTCGGCTAGATCATGTGGGACTCAGGTTGAAACGCTCGAAGTGTGTTTTCCTGGTGCCAGAGGTTGAGTTCTTAGGGAGAAGAATCGCGGAAGACGGCATCAGACCCATCGACTCCAAGACGGAGGCCATCAAGTACACGCCAAGACCACAGAACGTGATGGAGCTGCGGTCATTCCTGGGACTCCTCAATTATTTTGGTAAATTCCTACCCGGGTTAAGCACCTTGCTAGAACCCTTACATATGTTGCTATGCAAGGGAGATGACTGGGTATGGGGGAAAATCACAAGAGGCTGCTTTTGAGAAAGCCAGAAATCAACAAACTGCTTATTCTGTATAACCCATGTTAATGTTTAGTGCTAGCTTGTGATGCGTCTTCGTACAGGGTCGGGTGTGTGTTACAACAAGCAAATGAATCGGGAACATTGCAACCGGTTGCCTATACGTCCAGGAGTTTGTCCAAGGCCAATAGGCCCTACAACATGACTGAAAAAGAAGTTCTGGCATGCGTTTACGGGGTAAAAAATACGCACCAGTATCTGTTTGGTCTTAAGTTTGAGTTAGAAACTGACCATAAGCCGCTCATATCGCTATTCTCAGCAGGAAAGGGATTAATACCAATGCCTCTGCTCGCATCCAAAGATGGGCGCTCATGCTGTCTGCATATAACTATATAATCTGCCACAGACCAGGCACAGAGAACTGCACTGATGCTCTCAGTTGGCTACCATTGTCCACCACCGGGGTAGAAATGGCACAGCCTGCAGACTTGCTCTTGGTGATGGATGCATTCGAAAATGAAAAGTCACCCGTTACGGCCCGCCAGATCAGGTCCTGGACCAGCCAGGATCCCGTACTGTCCCTTGTAAAAAACTGTGTCCTCCATGGGAGCTGGTCCAGCGTCCCAGTGGAGATGCATGAAGAGATCAAGCCGTTCCAGTGGCGCAAAGACGAAATGTCCATACAGGCGGACTGTCTTTTGTGGGGTAATCGCGTGGTCTTGCCTAAGAAAGGCAGGAAAACGTTCATACGCGATCTACACAGTACCCACCCAGGCCTAGTAATGATGAAAGCTATAGCCAGATCCCATGTGTGGTGGCCCAGCATCGACTCAGATTTGGAGTCTTGGGTGCGCCAATGCAACACTTGCTCTCAACTAAGCAAGTTTGTGGTCATGGCCCTCCAAACCGTGGTCTAGGATCCACGTTGGCTTTGCTGGCCTGTTTATAGGCAAAATGTTTTTAGTTGTTGTGGATGCTTATTCAAAATTGATTGAGTGTGTAATAATGTCTGTAAGCACGTCCACTGCCACCATTGAAAGCCTACGAGTCATGTTTGCCATGCATGGCCTGCCTGATGTCCTTGTCAGCGACAATGGGCCATGCTTCACCAGTACTGAATTCAAGGAATTCATGACCCACAATGGGATCAAGCACATCAGATATACCCCGTTGAAGCCCGCATCCAACGGCCAGGCAGAACGGGCAGTCCAAACCACCAAGCAAAGCTTGAAACGTGTGTCGGAAGGCTCCCTGCAAACCCGCCTGTCCCAAGTCCAGCTAGCTACCGCATCAGACACCACTCGCTCACCAGGGTCCCCCCAGCCGAGCTGCTCATGAAAAGGGCGCTCAAAACAAGGCTCTCTCTTGTCCACCCTGATCTCCATGATCACGTTGAGGACAGGCGCCATCAACAAAGCATGTACCATGATCGCGCAAATTTGTCACGCGATATTGAAGTCAATGACCCTGTATTTATACTCAACTATGGACATGGTCCCAAATGGCTTGCTGGCACTGTCATAGCCAAAGAAGGGAGTAGGGTGTTGCAGGTCAAACTCACAAAGGGACTAACTTGCAGAAAGCATTTGGACCAAACCAAACTGCGAATCACTGACATCCATGAGCAACCTGAAGAGGACACCACCAACTTCGACCTTCCGACACACCATCCATCATCATCATAGGCAGTCCCTCGGAATCAAGGAAGACTTGCTTCTGTAACGTCCTTACTCTACAGCATGAAATCATACGAAGCACCTTTTGGGGACAAGTTCACTCTGTGACCTGAACTCTTTATTCACAGGACTCCAAAGACAGTGACCCTGCATGGGATCTCCCTTTTTATACCTGAGTGATCAGGTAAGGAGTGTCTCCCAGAAGTTCACCCCCTGTGGTCAAGGTGTGCATCTAGGTTGAGTGTATACAGTAATACAGTGGTGTTACATTGTGGTGACATACATGACATCACCTCCGCCACAAAGTCTTATTGGAATCATAGGTTTAGTCTTTCAGGTGGTCCATGCTCCCTCGTGGAGCGCTGCAGTTGGGGCTCTGGTTGTTGGACACTGACGTGAGTGTCTATCACATGTGGTGATTCCGGCCTGTCTGGGCTGACCGCAGGGACTGTGCATTCTTCTGATTGCTCTTGATGCTCGTTCACTGGCAGTGTGGTGAGCTCCATCTCATGGTCTTCTTCAGGTACCTCCGTGTCGATGCTGAACCTTTTTTTTTACTTGGTCCAGATGTTTACGGCATATCTGACCATTGTTGAGCTTTACCACGATGACCCTATTCCCCTCTTTGTCAATTACAGTGCCCTCAAGCCATTTGGTCCCCATGGCGTGATTGAGGATGAATACAGGATAATTTATTTCTATACATCTCCCCCTCGCATTACGGTCATGGTCCTCGTCTTGTGACTTGCGCTTGCCCTCAACTATGTCGGTCTGGACTGGGTGAATGAAGGACAACCAAGTTTTGAGTGTCCATTTCATTAGTAGCCCTGCGGACAGGACCCCATGAGCGAGTGCGGTTGGGATCTATAGGCCAGCAGGAGGCGCGATAGGTAGCATTGTAGGGAGGGTCCTTGAATCCTGAGCATACCTTGCTCAATGATTTGGACCACACGTTCCGCCTGGCCATTGGAGGCCAGCTTGAACGTTGCAGTCCTGATGTGGTTGATGCCATTGCCCAACATATACTCTTGGAATTCGTAGCTTGTGAAACATGGGCCATTATCACTAACCAGGATGTCTGGCAAGCCATGGGTTGCAAAGATCACACGTAGGCTTTCCACGGTAGTGGATGAAGTGCATGAATTCAGAATGATGTACTCGATCCATTTCGAGTACGCATCTACTGCAATAAGGAACACCTTTCCCATGAACGGGCCCGCGTAGTCAACACGAATGCATAACCATGGCCTGGTGGGCCAGGGCCACGGGCTGAGCGGGGCCTCCCTGGGGGCATTACCCAGCTGGGCACATGTCATGCACCTGTGAACACAATGTTCCAGGTCTGAATCAATTCCAGGCCACCAAATGTGTGACCGGGCAATGGCCTTTATCAGCACAATGCCTGGGTGCTCGCTGTGGAGTTCCCTGATGAAGGCCTCCCTGCCCTTCTGGGGCATAACTACCCGGCTGCCCCATAGTAGGCAGTCGGCTTGGATGGAGAGCTCATCCATCCGTCTGTTGAACGGGCTGACCTCCTCAGGGCATGCTTCGTGTGCAGTCGCCCAATCCCCAGTCAGGACACATTTCTTAATCAGGGATAGGAGGGGATCTCTGTCCAGATTTTGATCTGGCGGGCTGTGATGGGGGAGCCTGCGCTTTCAAAGGCATCGACAGCCATGACCATCTCAGCGCTTTGCTCCGCTGCCCCCTCAGTGGTGGCCAGTGGAAGCCTACTGAGCGCGTCAGCGCAATTTTCAGTGCCTGGCCGGTGCCGGATGGAGTAGTCATAAGCAGCCAGCGTGAGAGCCCATCACTGTATGCGAGCTGATGCGTTGGCATTGACAGCCTTGCTGTCTGACAACAGGGATGTTAATAGCTTGTGGTCCGTCTCTAATTCAAATTTCCTACCAAATAGGTACTGATGCATTTTTTTACACCGTAGACACATGCAAGCGCTTCCTTCTCGACCATCCCATATCCCCGTTCGGCTTGAGAGAGCGACCTGGAGGCATAAGCCACAGGTTGTAGTTGACCCCCAGCATTGCCCTGCTGCAACACGCACCCAATCCCATCGGACGATACATCACATGTCAGAACCAAGTTTTTACAGGGGTCGTACAGGGTCAACAACTTGTTTGAACAAAGTAGGTTTCACGCCCGATCAAAAGCCCGTTCCTGACAGTCCCCCCCAAAACCAATCCCAACCCTTACGCAGGAGCACATGTAGCGGCTCCAACAACGTGCTCAAGTTCGGCAGAAAGTTCCTGAAATAGTTCAATGGTCCCAGGAATGAACGCAACTCCGATGTGTTGCAGGGCCTGGGTGCTCGTCGAATCGCCTCTGTTTTGGATTTGGTGGGCCGAATTCCATCTGCAGCAACCCTCCTGCCCAGAAACTCAACCTCAGGAGCTAAGAACAAACGTTTAGACTTTTTGAGTCGCAGACCTACCCGGTCCAGTCTGCGTAGCACCTCCTCCAGGTTGTGGAGGTGTTCCTCGGTGTCTTGACCCGTAATGAGGACGTCGTCCTGGAATACGATCGTTCCTGGAATGGATTTAAGCAGGCTTTCCATGTTCCGCTGAAAAATCGCAGCCGCTGATTGAATGCCACACGGGCACCTGTTATAAACGAACAGTCCCTTGTGCGTGGTGATAGTGGTCAGTAGTTTGGATTCGTCGGCCAGTTCCTGGGTCATATAGGCTGAAGTGAGGTCCGACTTGGTGAACAGCTTGCCGCCTGCCAGCGTGGCTGTAGTGTCTCTGCACTGCACTATAAAGTCACACGAGGCATATACTGCATACAAGGTCACTACATGACCTGCACCTTTATTCCCAGGATCAAGGAGTGCTGAGCCTGCGTGGAACCTCCATTTAAGTACCTGGCTGACCAGGTAAGGAGTGTCTCCCACAAGTTCACCCCCTGTGGTCAAGGTGTGTATTTCACAGGTGTATACAATGTACAGTGTTGTTACATATTGGTTACAGTTATGTGAAGGTTACAAACATGACATCACCTCCCCCCTAATGTCTTTGGGTCAAAGATTGAGTCTTTCAGGCGGTTGACGCTCTCTCATGGAGCGCCGCAGTTGTGGCTCTGGTGGTTGGGCCTTAGCATGTGACTCTGTCGCCTGAGTTGGTTCCGGTCTGTCCGGGCTGGCCGCAGGGACTGTGCCTGCTGGTGAATGTCCTTGTTGCTCGTTCACTGGCAGTGGTGTGGGTGACATCCCATGGTCTATTTCAGGTTCCTCAGTGTCCATGCTGAACCTTTTCTTTACCTGGTCCGGATGTTTGCGGCATATCTGCCCAATGTTTAGTCTGACCACTATGACCCTATTCCCCTCTTTGCCTATTACAGTACCCTCAAGTCACTTGGGTCCCAATGTGTGATTGAGAACGAATACAGGGTCATTGATTTCTATGCATCTCCCCACTGAGTTGCGATCATGTCACTCAATTTGGGACTGGCGCTTGCCCTCAACAATGTCCGACAGAGCATAATAAATGAGGGACAGCCACGTTTTAAGTGTGCGTTTCATGAGCAATTCCGCGGGCGGGACTCCCATGAGTGAATGAGGGTGGGAGCTATAGGCCAGCAAGAGGCGCGATAGGCGGTACTGAAGAGAGGGTCCTTGAATCGGGAGCATGCCCTGTTTTATTATTTGAACTGCACGTTCCGCCTGGCCATTGGAAGCCGGCTTGAATGGCACTGTCCTGACGTGTTTGATACCATTACCCGACATAAACTCCTGGAATTCATAGCTAGTAAAGCACGGGCCATTGTCGCTAACTAGGATGTCTGGCAAGCCGTGGGTCGCAAATACCATGCGCAGACTCTCCACAGTGGTGAATGTCGTGCACGAATACAATATGATGCACTCAATCCATTTCGAGTATGCATCGACAACAATCAGGAACATTTTTCCCATAAACGGGCCCACATAGTCTACGTGAATGCATGACCATAGCTTGGTGGGCCAGGGCCACAGGCTGAGGTTGTGCCACCCTAGGGGCATTTCCCAGCTGAACACATGTCATGCACCTGCGAACACAGTGTTTCAGGTCTCAGTCAATTCCCGGCCACCATACATGTGACCGGGCAATGGCCTTCGTTAGCATGATGCCTGGGTGCTCGCTGTGGAGTTCCCTGATGAATGCTTCCCTTCCTTTCTGGGGCATGACTACCCGGCTGCCCCATAGTAGGCAGTCGGCTTGGATGGAGAGCTCATCCATCCGTCTGTGAAACGGTCTGACCTCTTTAGGGCACGCTCCGTGTGCGGGCGCCCAATCTCCAGTTAGGACATATTTCTTAATCAGTGATAGGAGGGGATCTCTGTTGGTCCAGATTTTGATCTGGCGGGCTGTGATGAGGGAGCCTGCGGTGTCGAAAGCCTCAATGGCCATGACCATCTCCATGCTTTGCTCCGACGTCCCCTCAGTGATCGTCAGTGGGAGCCTGCTGAGCGCATCAATGCAATTTTTGGTGCCTGGCTGGTGCCGTATGGTGTAATCATACGCAGCCAGCGTGAGAGCCCATCGCTGTATGCGAGCTGACGCATTGGCATTGACAGCCTTGCTGTCAGACAACAGGGATGTTAACGGCTTGTGGTCCATTTCTAACTCGAACCTTCTGCCGAAAAGGTACTGGTGCATCTTTTTTATCCCATAGACAAATGCGAGTGCTTCCTTTTCAACCATCCCATATCCCCGTTCTGCCTAGGAGAGCGACCTGAAGGCATAAGCCACAGGTTGAAGTTGGCCCTCATCATTACTCTGCTGCAACACACACCCAACCCCATAGGATGATGCATCACACATTAAAACCAGTTTCTTACAGGGGTCGTACAAGGTCAACAGCTTATTAGAACAAAGCAGGTTCTGCGTCCGATTGAAAGCCCGTTCTTGACCGTCCTCGTCGCCAAATGTAGTGTCTCTGCACTGCACTATAAAGTCACATGAGGCAAATACTGCAGACAAGGTCACTACATGACCTACACCTTTATTCCCAAGACCAAGGAGTGCTGAGCCTGTGTGGAACCTCCCTTTAAGTACCTGGCTGACCAGGTAAGGAGCGTCTCCCACAAGTTCACCCCCTGTGGTCAAGGTGTGTATTTCACAGTGGTATACAGTGTACAGTGTTGTTACATATTGGTTACAGTTATGTGAAGGTTACAAACATGACAGTGGCGAAAAGGTCCTCCGCTCTCGGGCGTGGGTATTGATCTTGTAGGGACACCCGATTGATGGTGGCCTTGTAGTCGCCACAGATCCTGCCAGAGCCATCCGCTTTTAGTACAGGAACGATGGGGCTCGCCCAGTCCCTGAATTCGACAGACGAGATGATGCCTTCTCTCAACAGCCGGTCCAGTTCGCTCTCGATCTTTTCCCGCATCACATACGGCACCGCTCTGGCTTTATGGTGCACTGGCCTGGCATCCGGGGTGATGTGTATCACCACTTTAGTGCCTTTGAAAGTCCCGACGCCAGGTTGGAATAGTGAATCGAATTGTTGTTGGACTTGTGTGCACGAACTTCGCTCCACAGATGACATTGCGTGAACATCCCCCCATTTCCAATTCATCTCGGCTAACCAGCTCCTCCCCAACAGTGCGGGACCATTGCCCGAGACAATCCAGAGCGGCAGTCGATTCACTAACCCATTGTGTGTGACAGCCAACATTGCATTGCCTGGCACCGGAATGATTTATTTCGTGTAAGTCCATAATTGTGTGTCAACACGTGCTAATTTGGGACTACTGGCTTTAAGTGGCAATAGCTTCTCGAATTGCTGAACTCCCATGAGTGACTGGCTGGCCCCAGTGCCCAGCTCCATGCGTACAGGGATACCATTTAATAAAACCCTCATCATCATTGGTGGCGTTTTGGTGTATGAACTGTGAATATTCGCCACATGGACCCGCTGCACCTCGGCGTCCATCGATTTGCCCCAAAGGTCATCCTGCTTCAAAGAACCCTCTTCTGGTCCATCCGCCTCATATATTAGTCTGGTTGCAGGCTTCCTGCACATTCGAGCTAAGTGGCCACTGAGATTGCATTTCCTGCAGACCAACTGTTGAAATCTGCAAGATCTAGCTGAGTGTTTTCCCCCACACCTCCAGCATGAGTTAAAGTTTCCATTGTTTGGAACAACAGGGCTGTGGCCAGGCATTCCGCGCTGACTGTCCCTTTGACTGCTCTTAAGTACCCTATTAGTAGGTGTCAATGGCCCCATCCCGGGCCGCATTGTCCACTGTGATGGCATGAATGTCCGTTCAGCCTGCCATTGTCTCTGTTGATGTCCTACTCTGGGGTCTATTGCTGCCTGGGGAGTGTCGGATTGCCCCTGCCTGCTTGTGGGGCTCTGAGTCGCATTAATGATGTTGACTCCCTGATCCATCGCCACATTAGAGGCAGAATTGCGCGCGTATATTATTTTCGTCTCTTCCTCTCCCGCCATGAAAGTTTGAGCCATTAGCGCCGCCGCTTCCAAGGTCAAATCCTTGGTCTCAATTAATTTGTGGAAAATTCCCGCATGACCGATGCCCTCGATAAAGAAGTCCCTTAGCATCTCCCCCTGCAGGCGTCTGTGAACTTACAGAGGCTGGCCAAACGCCGGAGGTCCGCTACGAAGTCCGGTATGCTCTGTCCTTCACGACGTCGGTGGGTGTGGAATCTGTGTCGGGCCATATGTATGCTACTCGCCGGTTTGAGGTGCTCACCGATTCGTTTGCTGAGCTCTTCAAAGGTTTTGTCCACCGGCTTGCAGCTGTGTAAATACCACTAATGTTATTTCAAGCAAAGCGCTCATTTATGAGCTGCTGACATAACAGTCTTGCAGTTACATAGCCACCACGGGCCCTTTCCTGCGGTCCAGGGGTGGGTGGGGACATGGTTTCAACGTCAGCCTGATTGTCTGCTCCGAGGTTATCGTCCATCTCCTCGTCCTCCTCTTCCTCTCTCTCCTGAGGTGGACCATCAGTCCCGTCTGGCAATTCTTGTCTCCTCCTGATAGCCAAGTTGTGCAGCATGCAGCACACCACCACGAATTGAGCTACCTGCTCAGGGTGGTCCAGGCAGCTAAAGCGCTGCTCAAGCACTCCAATTGTCTTTTCAACAATATTGCATGTGGCTATGTGGCTTTCATTGTATAATTTCTCAGCCTCTATCTGGATCTTACGCAGGGGGGTCATCAACCAGTTGGCAAGGCCATATCCTTTGTCGCCAAGCATCCAGCATTTACCTTGTGGCTGACTGGTAAACATGTCAGATACAGTGTTCTCACGCAGGATGTGAGCATCATGGATGCTGCCTGGAAATTTGGCATTTACTGCCATGATTATTTGCTTGTGGTCGACAACGAGTTGCACATTCAGGGAGTGGAATCCCTTTCGGTTCCGAAAAAGCTCTGCATCCTGAAAAGGTGATCACATGGCGATGTGCGTACAGTCTATTGCTCCCTGCACCTTGGGGAAGTTTTCTATTCTCGAGAATCCTAGAGCCCTCTCAGTCTGTACCTACATGGTCATAGGGAAGCTTATAAAATCCATTCTGCGTGCCTAAAGGGTTCCAGTCACCTGTCGAATGCAGCAATATGTGGCATGCTGAGAGATAGCACAAATGTCGCCAGCTGAGGCCTGAAAGGACCCCGAAGCATAGAAGAAAAGTGCTGCAGTTACCTAGACCTCAACAGACAGTGCAGTCCTGATGGTGCTGTTAGGTTGCAGAGCTCTCCTAATGAGCTGGCATACCTCACTGATGACCTCCTTCTGGAAGCGCAGTCTCCTCAGACACGTGTTCTCGGACAAGTTCAGGGAAGACCGCTTCTTCCTGTAAGTGCACTGGGTGTAAGTTCTCCTCCTTTTCCTCAGTCTGCCACCTCTTTGATTGGGCACATAATACTCTTCAATATACCTTCTGCCATCTCTAGTCTGCAGCATGTGAGTAGTCATCAATACAGGCTGAGAAATTACAGGCCCCATTACAATAACAATCAGTATTATACCTATTCTTCACAAACAATAAATTTACCTACTAAAACTCATAGAATAAATTTAATTCATCCACAGTATGATAAGATGTTTGTTCAGATTTTCAAATCACCTTAAAATAACTCCAGTCTACATCAAAACGCCCCAGAACTTGAAATAGCCTTTTATATGAAAAGTCCTGCGATTAACAAAATGGCATCCATAGCTCTGGGTTTAGGTCAGGTGAGTGCAGCTTTTTTTCAGCGTTTTTTCGGTGAACGATATTTTCAGCGATATGTAGGCGATATGCCAAAAGTAATGCTCGCCAATATTATGGGCATTAGTTTTGTTTATTCTGAGCCTTTACAGCAAGAAAAATGGGTGGACGGTTTTATTAATTCTCAGTGTTAACTAGATGCTGAAAGTAATGCTGGGCAATAAATGAGCGATAAATGGGCGTTAGTTTCCATTTTTTTGTGAAATGTGTGATAAATGGGCGTTATACTTCATCTCAGCGTTAAAATGGACGTTAAGTAGGCAGTAGCAATGCAAAACTGATGGAAAGTCTAGCCCTCTAACTTTTAGTTATGTTGCACTGTATCCTTTCTTTTTCTGATGCTTTCAGATATCAGTCCACTGGGGGAGGAGTGAGATGGAGGGGTTGGGGGGTAAGGACCGGGACCAAATCGATTTTTGTATGTGTTGAAATTTTAACTTGTATTTTGAGCTGCCAGAAACAGTGGGGCCAATTTTAACCCAACCCGCCCATTGGGAAACAGCTGTAACGCTGGTTTTACACCCTGCATGATTTTACCCTTGTGGTGTATTCTCTACGGTATAACAAACACACTCAGACTATAAGATGGCTCCATTTCCTTATTTATTGTTGTAACCAGCAATGGCTGCATTACCACAGCAGTTCACTAGGTGAAGCTATATATTACACTTCTCCCTCCTTAATGAAGAAGTAATTATAACAAATAATCATCATACATAACTTGCATGGTTATACATAACAAAAGATATGGACTTATTTTGTCATATTTCCAAATCAAACTTAACCACTTGTTTTCTGTTTCGAAGAGCATACCTTCATTCTCGAACAGAACTTCCCAAACTTGGTGTTGAACTTAGACTAATTCTAGGCTGAGCCTGAGGAGGGTTTTTCTCCAACGGCAACCCTTGATCTACATTTGAACTCTACAACTTCAGACTGTTTGTCTGTCTGACTCAGACTCAGACTTAAATTCTGACTATCTCTTGGACTTGTTTCTAGTACATTTGATGTAGGATATGCTACTGGTACTGTACTTGTAATCTGATTAGTCAAAATTAATCGAATCATTCCAACTTTCAACTCCTTCCACATCTATAGGTAAAATACGATCAATGTGAACAAACCTAACCTGCCCACGATCAAACATCTTGACCAAATATGTGCGAGGACCACGGGGCCGAAATTCAGGTGCGCCAGAAAGCTGGCGCACCTATGAGTTTTTAACTGGCACTCACCGCTGGAACTCTTGGTACGGTGAGTGTTTGAAAATTTTTTTTTCAAAGTCCTGCAGGAAATGGATCATAATGGGGGCAGACCTTAGACTCAAAGCCAGGCTGACTGTCTGAAAATGGGTCCGTTGGGCTGTCCACCGCTGTCAATCAATGTGGTGACATCACAGCGCGTTTACATCACCACGCTCTCTCCCCTCTGGTAAAGGGAAGAGGTGCGATCATTTTTTAACTTTGGCCACTGGGCCACCAGGGAGGGTTTCAGCCAGGTCAGCAGCTGCCAGGCTGCCCGTTGGCGGCCCAACCAAAACCCGGGGCCAGTATTTTGCTGGCCGATCGGCAAATCGGCCGGCAGAACTTCTTCCATTGCGGCCGTGGCAGTGGGCCCTCCCCTTTAAGGGAAGCTGTGCTGCCAGGCCTCACTCAGTTCGGAGATGGCGCACCAGCAGAAAAACTTGCCGGGGACACTGCGCGGCGGGGGATGGAGGGATTCAGCTGAAAATGGCTGGTAAGTATTTTTTTTATTCCTTTAAATTGGCGGTGCAACTACTTGGCGAAATGGGGTCCAGGCCGGAAAATCCCCGACCTGAATTTAGGTCGGGTCAGTCTGTTGACCCCAAAGCGGCAGCCATTCGATTTTTAGGGATGGCCACCACAAACGGGCATTAATACGTCTTTTTGAGACCCTGAATTTCGGCCCCCACATATCTTCACCACTCTTCCTGGTAACCACTTTAACCATTTATGGAGATGGTTCTTCACTCTCACCTTCTGATTTAATTTCACACTTCTCTCTCTTACTCTACTTCTATCATGATTCACTTTCTGTCTCCATGGCTATAATGGCACTAATGGTGGTTTCTTGCTTAGCGATTGACATGTTGTACACTGACTAACGATGTACTCTATATCTTAATCTAGCCTGACCACCATAAGTAACTGCGTGTAAAACTCTTGGTCAAGCACATTCTCAGGTGCTGGTCATGAAGATATCCTAACAATTTGGACCTGAATTTATTTGGAATAACTAATCTTGCACCCCACATGATACAATCTTTATCCATGGACAGCTCATTCCTACGAACGAAGTAGGGATGAAAATCTTTCTCTGTTACCTGGTTTGACCAACCATTTGCTATGTAATCATACACCTTTGACATAACTGGGTCATGCTTCGTTGCTGTACCAATCTCTTCAGCTGTGACTGGCAGTTCATCAATGTATGAAAAATAAAACACTTCTTCCCTATTGGGTGTAACTTGTGATGCGGATGGCACCCTAGACAGAGCATTAGAATTACTGTGATCAGCTGATCATCTGTACTCAATGTCATACATATATGCTGACAAAATCAAAGCCCATCTCTGCATTCGGGTTGCAGCTAAGGTTGGAACTGGGGATTTTGGATGGGGGATTGCTGTCAGGGACTTATGGTCTGTAACGATGGTAAACTTATGACCATACAAGTATTTGTGGAACTTCTTGACCCCAAAAATTAATGCCAACATTTCCCTTTCGATCTGTGCATAATTATGCTTACTAGCACTGAGAGTGCATGAAGCAAAAGCAATTGGTCTCTCCTCCCCACTGTGTAGTACATGAGAGATCATTGCCGCTATTCCATATGGAGAGGCATCACATGCTAGCTTGATCTCCTTAGATGCATCATAGTGTTCAAACAAGATGCTCTGTACCAACTGGCTTTTACACTCCTTGAATGTTGCGTCGCATTCTTCTGACCATTTCCAATGGACCTGTTTTTTCAACAGCTCATTCAGTGGATGTAACACTGGCGGCAAATTTAGTAGGAACTTCCCATAATAGTTCAAAAAACCCAAAAATGATTGAAGTTCAGTGACATTCTTGGGAGTGGGTGCATTTCTAACTACATCCGGCTTTCCCTTGGTTGGATGTAAACCATCTTTGTCTATTCTGTGCCCTGAGTACTCCACTGAGTTTTGAAATATCTCACACTTGTGAGTAGTCACTTGTACTCTGTGCTTCTCTAGCCATTTGAGCACTTCATTCCAAATGTTATTATGGATTTGCCTGTTTGGTGCAGAAATTAGCATGTCATCTAAATAACATACTACCCCTTCAATGCCTTGCAAAATCTGGTTCATCACCCCTTGGAATATGGTGGGGTGGAAGACATTCCAAATGGTAGCCTATTACATTGATATAGGCCTAGATGAGTATTTATAGTCAAGTATGACTTAAACTCCTCATCTAGTTCAAGTTGTAAGTAGGCATTTGTAAGATCCAACTTGGAGAATATCTGACCACCTGTCAGCGTTGTGAACAAATCTTCTACATTTGGCAATGTATTGGGGAGATTACCCTCTAGAACTAGGTTTATGATTACTTTATAATCATCACACAAGCTTAGCTTACCATCTGACTTAGGTACAACAACAATGGGCGTATCCCAATTATATAGATCTATCTTAGAGATAATGTTCTCAGACTCTAGTCTTTTGAGGTTTTGCTCAACTCTCTCCTTGAGTGAGTATGCTATGGGACGTGGCTTGCAGTAAACTGGTCTAGCGTCCTTCTGTACCCTGACACTCACCTTGAAGCCTTGGATCAGACTGCCTTTTTCACAGAACATGTTCGGACACTTCTTGATGACATCATCCTTCAATGCAAATCTCATTTCAACACAAAAAATCTCATTCAAATCCAGCTACAGTGACCCCAACCAATTTGTTCCCAGTAAGGCGGGCTTGTCTCCTGCCACTACTAAGAGAGGCAAGCTCTGAAATTGATCCTTGTATTTCACCGGTATGGTGATACGTCCCAGCACTGGAATGTTCTCTCCTGAGTAGCCTCGCAGCTCTATCTTCGACTTTTCCAGTGGAAAATCACTCAATTTGTTGGGATATAGAGATTCCGGTACTACTCTCACGGATGTTGATACTTATCGAATCACTGTTAGATACCCCCATGCTCCTGATGATGTGTATCTCTTCATCCTGTTGCTTTTCTTCTATGCTATGTCATTTCTGGGGATTTCTACTTATGGCCTTGAAAGTCGGCATGCCTTCGCAAAATGCCCAGTTTTCTTGCAGAAGAAACACTCTGCCTTCACATATGGACACCTTTGAGCAATGTGTTGTCCCAGGCACTGATAGCATGACTTCAATGCTCTCTTACTGTCATGTATTCAACTATCATTGTAACCCATATATAAGCTGACCTAAGTTGTACACCTTGAGAACATTGACCACAAAGGGCGAACTTGTGGGAGACACTCCTAACCTGGACTTTCAGATATAAAAGGGGAAGCTCCACCCACCTTCATCACTTGAGGTCTTGGTAATAAAGGTAACGGGTCACAGAGTGACCTTCTCTCAAGTATGGGCCTCATGTGCATTTATACTGTATAGCAAGGACATATTATTGGCGATGAGAAACTGGGATTTAAACCACGCGAGCATGGCCACTAGCAGCATAGACAAGAGGTACTGTGTTGGTGATGATTGGGACGACTTTATTGAGAGACTACAACAAAGTTTTGTCACTAAGGAATGGGTTGGGACAGGATTCGGCCGACAAACGCAGGGCTCATCTCCCCAGGGTTTGTGGATCCAGAACGTACTCCCTGATGAAGGACCTTCTAGCGTCGGAGAAGCCGGCGGACAAGACGTTCAAAGAGCTCAGTAAGTTGATCGGAGAACACCTTAAACCGGCGAGCAGCATGCACATGGCGAGACACCGGTTTTACATGCATTGGCGGTGAGAAGGGCAAAGCGTTCCAGAATTCGTGGCAGATCTCCAGCGACTGAAGAGCCTATGTAAGTTCCCGGATGCATGCAGAGCAGAGATGCTGCGAGACTTCTTTATTGATGGCATCAGGCACTCTGGGGTTTTCAGTAAACTGATTGAGACTAAAGGCTTGACCTTGGAAGCGGCGGCTCTGATAGCCCAGACATTTATCTCAGGGGAGGAATAGACCAGAATGATGTATGACAAAAATCTTGGCTCAAATGTGGCAAACGACCAGGGAGTCAACATTGTTAACGCAGCATATAGTTCTCCAGGCAGACAAGGGCAATCGGACATGCCCCAGCATGTAGTCGAACCCAAAGGGGGAATTCAACAGAGACAATGGCTAGCTGAACGGAGATTCATGCCATCGCAATGGACAATGCGGCCAGTAATGGGGCCATCAACACCTGTTAATGGTTACAGAGACAGTCAGAGACGATCGACTGGTAATGGACCTTTTGTTTCCAACAACAGGGCCTCCAGCTCATGCTGGAGGTGTGGAGGCAAACACCCAGCCAGAGCTTGCAGGTATCAGCAACATACCTGCAGAAACTGCAATGTCAGCAGTCACTTGGTGCATATGTGCAGGAAGCCTGCAGCCAGGTTGATGTACGAGGACAGGCCCAATGTGAGCCCTACGAGGCCAAATGAATACTGGGGAAAATGGCTGGAAGCTGAAGTTCAGCAAGTTCATGTGGAGCACATATACAGTTCATATACCGGGACACCACCGATAATGATGAAAGTGCTCCTCAATGGCAACCCAGTATTAATGGAGCTAGACACGGGGGCCAGCTAGTCCCTGATGAGTATCAAACAGTTTGAAAGTTTGTGGGTGTCCAAGGCCAGGAGATCAAAATTATTGCCGATTGACGCACTGCTACGGACATATAAAAAGGAGATCATTCCGGTGCTAGGCAGCGCCACGGTAGTCGTGACCCACAAAGATTCGGAGAACAGATTGCCACTCTGGATTGTCCCGGGGGACAGTCCTGCACTATTGGGGAGGAGTTGGCTTGCTGTCATGAACTGGAAATGGGGCGATGTCAATGCAATTTCTTCTGTGGAGCGAGTATCATGCTCACAGGTCCTGGACAAATTTGACTCATTATTTCAACCCGGCATCGGCACTTTCATGGGGGCCAAGGTAGTGATTCACATAAATCTGGACGCCAGGCCAGTACACCACAAGGCCAGAGCGGTGCCATATGTCATGTTTGTAACCCTCACATAACTGTAACCTTTATGTAACAACATTGTACACTTTATACATCTGAGAAATGCACACCTTGACCACAGGGGGTGAACTTGTGGGAGCCACTCCTCACCTGGTCATCCAGGTATATAAAGGGAGGTCCCACGCAGGGTCATCACTTCTTGGTCCTGTGTATAAAATTACAGGTCACAGAGTGACCTTGTCTCCAGTATGTGCCTCGTGTTTATTTGCTGTAGTGTGTAAGGAAACAACATTTGGCGACGAGAAACGGGAATCAATGACTCAAGAGAATGGCCACCGGTAGCATGGAGGAATGGTACTGTGTTGGTGAGGACTGGGACGATTTCATTGAGAGGCTCCAACAGAGCTTTGTCACGAAGGACTGGCTGGGAGCAGCAGTGGCTGACAAGTGAAGGGCGCATCTACTGACCAGCTGTGGACCTAAGATGTCCGCGCTGATGAAAGACCTGCTCGCACCCGAGAAGCCAGCGGACAAGACCTTCGAGGAGCTCAGCAAACTGATCGGTGAGCTCCTCAAACTGGCGAGTAGTATACACATGGCCCAACACCGCTTCTATACGCACCGACGTCGGGACGGACAGAGCATACTGGACTTCGTTGCGGACCTTCGGCGCTTGGCCAGCCTCTGTAAGTTCACAGACGCCTGCAGGGGGAAGATGTTATGGGATTTCTTCATTGAGGGCATTGGTCATGCCGGGATTTTTAGGAAGCTAATTGAGACCAAGGACTTGACCTTGGAAGCAGTGGCATTGATGGCTCAAACCTTCATGGCGGGGGAGGAGGAAACCAAGATCATATACGCGTGCAACCCTGCTCCCAACGTGGTGATGGAGCAGGGAGGTAACATGGTAAACTCGACTCAGAACCCTGCAGGCAGGCAAGGGCAATTCAACACCAACCAGGCAGTAAGAGACTCTAGGATGAATCCTCAACAGAGACAATGGCAGGTTGAACGGACATTTACACCATCACAAGGGACAATACGTCCCGGGATGGGACCATTGACACCCACAAACAGAGTGCTCAAGAGTAATCAAAGAGACAATCAGAGAAGAATGCCTGGTAACAGCACTTTTGTTCATAACGATCTCAGCTCATGCTGGAGGTGCAGTGACAAACATGCTGCGAAGACCTGCCGGTTTCAACAATTCATCTGCAGAAATTGTAACTTGAGTGGACATTTAGCCAGGATTTGCAGGAAGCCCACAGCGAGGCTGGTTTATGAAGTGGATGAACCACAAGAGGGGTCTGCAAGGCAGGGGTATGCCTGGGACACAGCAATGGACGCTGAAGTTCAGCGGGTTCAGATGGCAAACATCCACAGCTCATACACAAAAACGCCACCTATGATGATGAGAGTACTGTTAAACTGCATCCTGGTACGCATGGAGCTGGACACAGGAGCCAACCAGTCACTTATGAGTGTCCAACAATTCGAGAAACTGTGGCCACTCAGAGCTAGCAGACCCAAACTAGAACGCATTGACACGCAACTACGGATGTACACCAAAGAGATCATCCCAGTGCTAGGCAGTGCAATGTTGGTAGTCATACATAATGGATCTCAGAACCGGCTGTCACTCTGGATTGTCCCGGGAAATGGTCCCGCGCTTTTGGGGAGGAGCTGGCTAGCCAAGCTGAACTGGAAATGAGGGGATGTGCACGCCATTTCATCTGTGGAGCGAAGTTCATGCTCACAGGTCCTACAAAAGTTCCAGTCATTATTTCAACCTGGCGTCAGGACTTTCAAAGGCACCAAAGTAAGGATACGCATCACCCCGGACGCCACACCAGTGCACCACAAAGCCAGAGCTGTGCCATATGTGATACGGGAGAAAATTGAGAGTGAGTTGGACAGGTTGCTAAGAGAGGGCATAATTTTGCCCGTTGAATTCAGTGACTGGGCAAGCCCCATCGTCCCTGTCCTAAAAACGGGTGGCTCAGTCAGGATCTGTGGCGACTACAAGGCCACCATTAACCGAGTGTCCCTTCAGAAGCAATACCCGCTTCCGAGAGCGGAGGATTTTTTTGCCACGCTGGCAGGCGGCAAGCTGTTCACCAAGTTGGACCTCACTTCAGCCTACATAACCCAGGAACTGGCCGATGAATCCAAGCTACTGACCACCATCACCACACACAAGGGGCTTTTGTCTACAAAAGGTGTCCATTTGGCATTTGTTCAGCAGCCGCTATCTTTCAGAGGAACATGGAAAGCCTGCTCAAATCCATCCTCGGAACAATCGTAATTCAGGACGACATCCTTATCACGGGTTGAGACACCGAGGAACACCTCCACAACCTGGAGGAGGTGCTACGCCGTCTGGACCGGGTAGGCCCGCGACTAAAGAAGTCCAAGTGTGTGTTTTTGGCCCCAGAGGTTGAGGTTTTGGGCAGGAGGATTGCCGCAGACGGGATCCGGCCCACCGAATCCAAAACGGAGGTGATCCGTCGCGCGCCCAGGCCCTGCAACACATCAGAGTTGCGTTCATTTCTGGGACTATTGAACTATTTCGGGAACTTTCTACCGAACTTAAGTACATTGCTGGAGCTGCTAACATGCTCCTGTGTAAGGGTTGCGATTGGTTTTGGGGGGACTGTCAGGAACGGGCTTTCAATTGGGCGCGGAACCTGCTTTGTTCTAATAAGTTATTGACCCTGTACGACCCCTGTAAGAAATTGGTTTTGACATGCGATGCATCATCTTATGGGTGCGTGTTGCAGCAGAGTAATGATGAGGGCCAACTCCAACCTGTGGCTTATGCCTCCAAGTCGCTCTCCCAAGCAGAAAGGGGATATGGGATGGTTGAAAAGTAAGCACTCGCATGTGTCTACGGGGTGAAAAAGATGCACCAGTACCTTTTTGGCAGAAGATTCGAGTTAGAAACAGACCACAAGCCATTAACATCCCTGTTGTCCGATAGCAAAGCTCTCAATGCCAATGCGTCAGCTCGCATACAGCGATGGGCTCTCACGCTGGCTGCGTGTGACTACACCATACGGCACCGGCCAGGCACCGAAAATTGCGCTGACGCGCTCAGCAGGCTTCCACTGGCAACCACTGAGGGGGCAGCGGAGCAAAGCATAGAGATGGTCATGGCTGTCGATGCTTTTGACAGCGCAGGCTCCCCCATCACAGCCCACCAGATCAAAACCTGGACAAACAGAGATCCCCTCCTATCTCTGATTAAGAAATGTGTCCTGACTGGGGATTGGGCGTCCGCACACAGAGCATGCCCTAAAGAGGTCAGACCGTTTCACAGACGGATGGATGAGCTCTCCATCCAAGCCGACTGCCTACTATGGGGCAGCCGGGTAGTCATGCCCCAGAAAGGAAGGGAAGCATTCATCAGGGAACTCCACAGCGAGCACCCAGGCATTGTGCTGATGAAGGCTATTGCCTGGTCACATGTATGTTGGCCGGGAATTGATGCAGACCTGGAACACTGTGTTCGCAGGTGCACGACGTGTGCCCAGCTGGGCAATGCCCCCAGGGAGGCCCCACTCAGCCCGTGGCCCTGGCCCACCAAGCCATGGTCACGTAGACTACGCGGGCCCGTTCATGGGAAAAATGTTCCTCATTGTTGTTGATGCGTACTCAAAATGGATCGAGTGAATCATATTAAATTCGTGCACGACATCCACCACAGTGGAGAGTCTGCGTGCGGTCTTTGCGACCCACGGCTTGCCGGACATCCTAGTTAGTGACAACGGCCCGTGTTTCACGAGCTATGAATTCCGGGAGTTAATGTCGGGTAATGGCATCAAACATGTCAGGACAGCGTATTCAAGCCGGCTTCCAGTGGCTAGACGGAACGTGCGGTCCAAATCATAAAGCAAGGCATGCTCCGGATTCAAGGACCCTCCCTTCAATACCGTCTATCGCGCCTCCTGCTGGCCTACAGGTCCCTACCGCACTCACTCACGGGGGTCCCGCCAGCGGAACTACTCATGAAACGTACACTAAAAACTCGGCTGTCCCTCATTCATCCAGCCTTGTCAGTCATTGTTGAGGGCAAGCGCCAGTCCCAAAATGAGTGCCACGACCGTAACTCAAAGGGGAGATGGATAGAAATCGATGACCCTGTATTTGTTCTTAATCACGCTGTAGGGCCCAAGTGGCTCGAGGGTACTGTAATTGGTAAAGAGGGGAGTAGGGTCACAGTGGTCAGACTCAACAATGGGCAGATATGCTGCAAGCATCTGGACCAAGTAAAAAAAAGGTTCAGCATGGACACTGAGGAACCTGAGGAAAATCATGAGATGTTGCCCACACCACTGCCAGTGAACGAGCAACAAGAACCATCAGCAGCATGCACAGTCCCTGCGGTCAGCCTGGACGAGCCGGAATCACCACAGGTGACAAAGACGCATGCCAAGGCTCAACAACCAGAGCCCCAACTGCGGCGCTCCACGAGAGATCGTCGACCGCCTGAAAGACTCAATCTTTGACCCAAAGATGTTGGGGGGAGGTGATGTCATGTTTGTAACCTTCACATAACTGTAACCTTTATGTAACAACACTGCAATACTGTATATACATAAGAAATGCACACCTTGACCACAGGGGGTGAACTTGTGGGAGACACTCCTCACCTGGTCATCCAGGTGTATAAAGGGAGTTCCCACGCAGGATCATCACTTCTTGGTCCTGTGAATAAAGGTACAGGTCACAGAATGACCCTGTCTCCAGTATGTGCCTTGTATTGATTTGCTGTAGTGTGTAAGGACACAACACCGTACGTGATGCGGGAAAAGATAGAATGCGAATTGGACCGCCTGCTGAGGAAAGGCATCATCTCGCCAGTCGAATTCAGTGACTGGGCGAGCCCGATCGTGACAGTGCTCAAGGTGGATGGGTCGGTCAGGATATGTGGCGATTACAAGGCCACCATCAATCGAGTGTCACTCCAAGACCAGTACCCGCGACCGAGAGCAGAGGACCTCTTTGCGACGCTATCCGGTGGCAAACTTTTTTCATAATTGGACGTGACCTCAGCTTACATGACCCAGGAGCTGGCGAGTGAGTCAAAGAAGCTAACCACCATCACGACACACAAGGAGTTGTTTGAGTATAACAGATATCCGTTCGGGATTCGTTCGGCCGCTGCGATCTTTCAGCGAAATATGGAAAGCCTCCTCAAGTCGATTCCAAGGACGGTGGTTTTTCAAGACGACACCCTCATCATGGGTCACGATACTGAAGAACATCTCCACAACCTGGAGGAGGTGCTATGCAGACTGGACCGGGTAGGGCTGCGACTGAAAAAGGCGAAGTGCGTCTTCTTAGCTCCAGAGGTAGAATTCCTGGGAGCAGGGTAGCAGAAGATGGGATCAGACCTATTGCGTTCAAAACGGAAGCGATCCAGAGAGCACCCAGACCTCGTAACATGACGGAGCTGCATTTGTTCCTGGGGCTCCTGAACTATTTTGGTAACTTTCTTCCCAAATTGAGCACGCTGTTAGAGCTGCTACACGTGCTCCTATGCAAAAGTCGCGAGTGGGTCTGGGGGGACAGCCAGGAAAGGGTTTTTGATAGAGCACGCAATTTGTTATGCTCCAACAAACTGTTAACATTATATGACCCATGTAAGAAACTTGTTTTAACGTGTGTGCGTCGCTCTATGGGGTCGGGTGTGTGTTGTAGCATGTGAATGCCAATGGTCAGTTACAGCCGGTAGCTTATGCCTCCAGAGGTCTGTTGCAGGCAGAAAGGGGCTTCGGGATGGTAGAAAAGGAAGTGCTAACATGTGTATATGCAGTAAAAAAAAATGCACCAGTACCAGTTTGGCAGGAAATTTGAGCTGGAGACAGATCACAAACCCCTAACGTCCCTTTTGGCCAACAACAAGGCCATAAATGCGAATGCATTGGCCGGCATACAGAGGTGGGCACTTATGTTAGCCGCTTATGACTACACAATTCGGCACAGACCAGGCACTGAAAACTGCACCGATGCACTCCCACTAGCCACCACTGAGGGGGCAACTGAGCATGATGCTGAGATGGTCATGGCTGTTGAAGCTTTCAAAAGCGAAGGCTCACCTGTGACTGCCCGTCAGATTAAAGTCTGGACAAATAAAGACCCACTACTGTCTTTAGTTAAGAAATGTGTCCTGAATGGGGACTGGGCAGCCATGTATGGGGCATGCCGTGAGGAATTTAAACCGTTTCATAGGCGCAAGGATGAACTCTCGATTCAGGCCGATTGCCTCCTGTGGGGAAACCGAGTAGTCATGTCCCAGATGGGCAGAGAGGTGTTTATCAGAGAACTTCACAATGAGCACCTGGGCATTGTCATGATGAAGGCAATTGCCAGGTCACATGTTTGATGGCCAGGGATAGATGCAGACCTGGAACTTTGTGTTTGCAGGTGCAACACGTGTGCTCAGCTGGCCAACGCACCCAGGGAAGCCCCCCTCAGCCCCTGGTCCTGGCCCGCCAAGCCATGGTCACACATCCATGTGGACTACGCAGGTCCTTTCATGGGAAAAATGTTTTTGGTTGTAGTAGACGCCTACTTCAAATGGATTGAGTGTGCCATTTTAAATTCAAGCACATCCTCTGCCATGGTAGAAAGTCTACGGGCAATGTTCGCCGCCCATGGTCTACCGGATGTCAGCAACAATGGCCCGTGCTTCACAAGTACTGAATTCTAGGACTTCATGACAGGCAATGGAATCAACCATGTCAGAACGGTTCAAGCCAGCTTCAAACAGCCAGGCAGAACGAGCAGTGCAGATAATCAAACAGGGGATGCTCAGGATCCAAGGGGGTTCCCTACAAAGCCGCTTATCACGCCTCCTGTGGGCCAATAAATCCCGATCACACTCGCTCACGGGTTCCACCCGCAGAGCTGCTAATGAAAAGGATGCTCAAAACCAGGTTATCCCTTATACACCCTACTATGAAAGAAATTGTTGAGAGCAGGCATCAGTCACAATGTCACTACCATGACAGGAATGCGAGGAATCGATGGATTGATGTAAATGACCCTGTTTAATCCTTAATTACGCTGCAGGGCCCAAATGGCTTGCAGGCACTGTGATTGCCAAAGAGGGGAATAGGGTTTTGGTAGTTAAACTTACCAATGGACAAATCTGCCGCAAACACATGGATCAAACTAAAAGGAGGTTCAGCAACCCCATAGAAAAAGCAGAGGAAGAACACGACGTAGAGTTTACTCCACCACAGGTGACCGAATACCGGAACCAAGTGGAGGAGAGCCCAGTAACTGTGGGCAGTCTGGACAGGCCTGAGGCACCGCAAACAGCAGACACTCAGGCCAGCGGCCAACAACCAGAGCCCCAACTCAGGCGCTCTACAAGGGAGCGTAAACCACCAGAGAGACTTAACCTGTGATTCCAATAAGACTTTGGGGGGGAGGTGATGTCATGTATTCAACTGTCATTGTAACCCATGTATAAGCTGACCTAAGTTGTACACCTTGAGAACATTGACCACAAGGGGCGAACTTGTGGGAGACACTCCTAACCTGGACTTTCAGGTATGAATGGGGAAGCTCCACCCACCTTCATCACTTGAGATCGCGTTAATAAAGGTAACTGATCACAGAGTGACCTTCTCTCAAGTATGGGCCTTGTGTGCATTTATACTGTATAGTAAGGACATATTACTTACCATTGCCAGTTGCTGAGACTAAGGGGCCCAACTGCCTTTTACTTTTAACCTGCAGGCAACTCACCTCAGTTGTCTGACGACTGGAAATGGCTCAAAATTCTCAGAAGTATTGATCGGCCATATCCATTGACATAGCCATCTGACAAGCTAAATCAAAAGTCAAGTTAGGAGTTTTCAACAACTTTCTTCTGACCCTTTCATTTTTCATCCCACAAACAAAGCGGTCACGCAATGATCGGTCCTGAAAGTTTCCGAAATTACAGTGAATGGCTAGCTTTTTTAATGCTACTGTGTGCTTACTGATATTCTCATCAGGTAATTGATTTTGTATTCCAAAATGATAACTTTCAGCAATTCCCAGGGGCCCAGAACTGTAGTGCTGTTCTAACTTGCTTAGAATTTCCGTAAGTGATGTGTCCTTAGGCTTGACCGGAACAAGCAAATTTTTCAGGGTTTCATTCACCTTGGGGCCTGCTTCAATCAGGGAAATAGCCCGTTTTCTTTCTAAAACCATCCGATTACTGTTTTCATCATCGGGGACTTCGATGATACTCTTTGCGGTGAAAATCATTTCTAGCCGCTCCACATACGGTCCAAAAGTCTCTCGGTCACATTGAAATTTATCCAAGCGCCCTATTATTCCCATAGGTGCAGCCATCTGGACTCTTCAGTTCAACCAAGTGTGTTTGAAATTTTCCACGGATTTTTAGCTGTTATTCAAAACAAAGAAGTCCTCAAAGTATCTCAGTCGGTTGGCTGAATCATCTACCAACAAAAATTTCAGCTGGGGAATCCAATTATCCCCTACTTCCTTGCCAAATGTGGTATATTCTTTACCACATCACAAGCACATTCAGACTATAAGATGGCTCCATTACCTTTTTTAATGTTGTAAACAGCAATGACTGCATTACCACAGTAATTCACTAGATGGCGCTATATATTACAAGCCTCCATTGCAGTCAGTGATGAGTAATACTAGATGGGCTATTAAACTGATATTTCACCCAGTCCCGTGGGTTTCCTCGCCTGTCGGGTTGGGTTAAAATTGCCCTCAGTATGTCAGGTGTTTAAAAACCAAGGTCTCAGGGTATTTCTCCAGAAAAAGCCATCAGCTCAGAGCTCAGACAGGTTAGCTGGAGTGGACTTTACAAGGTGGTGAGCTACTTAGGGAAGCACAATGGAATGCCCAAGTGTGAATTGTTTAAATGGCTGGAGCCATTGCATTCACTCATAGATGTTCTTGCTATTGCCAACAATTGGCTATCCCTTCAATATTGATAGGAGAAATGCAATTTTCTGTCAATGGCTTATGATTTAATCATGCCGATTTTAACTTTTGGTGCACAACAGCAGTCTGCGAGCTGAGTGATCCAACGCCTGTCCTTGTAACTGCTGTGAGGCCCAAGCCACTTTAAAGGTCGGGTCTCATTTGCATGTAGCTGACAAGCTGTACACGCCAAACCGGCTCTCTGAGGCAGCTCAGCAGTGGGAGGCTGGGAAGTGTGTGGCTCCCACGGGCGGCATTACTGCTCCTCCTGCCCCTAAAAAAGTAAAAGTAAAACATTTCTTCAGGCCGTTTTTTCAAGCAGCCTACAGCAGTTCCTTTGAGTACCGCTGGTGAGGTTGCTCAACACTGGTACAAATGGACCCATTTGTACCTCAAAATTGCAAGCTAGATGACATGTAGAGGGCCCCAATTTGAACATCAAAAGTGGCCTCCCACGTGAAACATGCAGGCACTCTGTGCATCTTCTTCAGGACCCTATTCCAGACAGCAGCAGTCAGAGCACCACTGTAAACAGGATGGCAAGTGACCTGACACCATTTTCAGGCTGCTATCACCCCGTTTATACTGAGAGCAAGCAGGTAAAATCAGTCTCAATGTATCTAGGAAAGATGCAGTCGTCCATTGCCTTTTAAGTATAACTTCAAAGGACTCAGTGTAAATCCTGTGATATCAGGAGAGTCTACAGACAGTTTTGAGCTTTTCAGCCAGCAGAAGAGGCCTATGGTTTGAGCGCGTGCTGGCCCAGAAAGAAAACACGGCCAGATTGAAACTATAATCTATGCTTAGAGTAAAAGTGAATGGTGCCTTTATTATTTTATGTATCAAAGAATGTGATGGAGTGTATCATTCACTTTTATATCATATATTGTTCATTTAACTGTCTTATGTAAATAGAGGCACTTCTTGGTTCTGAGCCTGAGACTTGATTTGGTAACCGTTTGCCTTTCAAAGAGAGGAAAGTCATGTGGTGATGTGTGATACATTCTAGAAGCCAGTGTACAGTGTACTGTAACGATTCTCTGTTATGCTGCATGGGTATCGCTATCACTTACCTAGATAGTGGGCCGAGAATTGTATTCTTTGGATCACAGGGAATACAAGCTCCATTTATGGGAGTGGCCAGTGATGCTATACCAAAGAAAACATGCAATGTAGAATCCCAACAGGGACTGAGTGAATCTACATGCATAAACTCATAGGACAGTCCTGCAATTAAAGATGGAAAAGAAAAGATAAATCATTTCCATTATGATTCATGCACAATTGTAAGGACCAGGTGTGAGTTAGTGCTATAGAACCTTTTACTCAGGGTAGTTTGAACATTTTAAAACGGGCAATCTTTATTAGCATTAATCTTTTATAAAAATTTAAAAATAGATAATCCTAGTCAGTTATCTTCTGAATCACGTCAGCTCACACGGATCCTGTCCTGCATGCCACATCTCACGCTGGTTTCAGCCATTGTACTTTCCTCCATAACATGGCAACCCACTCTCTAACGTATGCAAAATCAATCATTATTAAAGATCATCAATAGCATTATAAATAAAAACTGATAAGATTTTGATGGACAATACTTATGATAGATTATGCCTGTGCGATCTTTACTAACCATTAATACATTGACTATCTGTTCTGGTCACGTTACTTCCTTTACAAGGTCACAAGATAATTATGAATGAGGAAGGCCATTCGGCCCATTTGAGGCATCCACCCACAGAGTTGCTTATGCCCTCCCTCCCACACCCAAATGTAGCATCAAATTGTTTCTTAAATAATTCCAGGACTTGTGTTACCTCCACCATTCTCTCTGGAAGTTTATTCCACATGTTGATCACTTTTGTATGAAGAAGAATTTCCTGATATCTGTCCTAAAAGTACCCGGGGGCAAAATTGCCCGCGCTGGGTTTGGGGCACATAATTTGAATTAAGTGAAAACTTAGCACCGGCCGAATGGGCGGGAGAATGTTTGTAAATTCGGCACTTTGTTGGAGACACTGTTTTCACAGACCTGAAACATTAACTCTGTTTCTCTCCACAGATGATGCCAGACCTGCTGAGATTTCCAGCATTTACTCAGGATGTGCCTGCTCACAGTTATTGCCTCATTTGATGCTTTGCTTAGAATCACAGCAGCTTGAGCTGCCCATGCATTTATTCCACAAACATAAGTGCACTGTGACTCACCAAACTTCCTTTCTTTTGTAGGCCAAGATGGCACATAACAGGCTGCAGCAGCAGCAAACAGGAGAGCGGGGGGCTGAATTGCGCCAGCTCACAGACCTGGAGGGGGCGAGTACTTTGCCTTATGGGCCCATAGGTGGCAGTGGGGATCGCTGAGCCCACTGGGCCAACATTGGTGAGTGAAAGTCTTCTTCTCATCCCACCTTCCATTTAAATTATTTAGCCGTTCCACATTCTGACCACCTTTCTTCCTGTATGCCTGATTCCCTTCCCTCACCTTTACGCCACTCTCGTGCCATTTGTGTTTTCAGACGATGCCCCGGGCACGGCCCAGCCTGTGCCTGAGCCTCCACCCACCCGCCCGCCAACCCAGTCTGTGGGGAGAAGAAATGGAGGAGGAGGAGGGATAAGAGGGGGAAGGTGGAGGAGGATGGGGGGGAGGAGGAGGAGGAGGAGGGGGGAGGGGGGAGGTGGAAGGGGAGGGGGAGGTGGAGGAGGAGGGGGAGGAGTTGGAGAAGGAGGAGGGGGGAGGTGGAGGAGGAGGGGGGAGGTGGAGGGGGAGGAGGAGATGGTGGGCAAGGATGGGGGGAGGAGGAGGAGGAGGAGGAGGAGGAGGATGGTGGAGGAGGAGGAGGGAGGGGGAGGTGGAGGAGGAGGAGGAGGAGGGTGGAGGAGGAGTATGGTGGAGGAGGATGAGGAGGGGGTGGAGGAGGAGGAGTGGGGAGGTGGAGGAGGGGGAGGATGAGGGGGAGGGGGGAGGTGGAGGAGGAGGAGGGGGATGAGGAGGAGGGGGTGGAAGAGGAGGAGGGGAGGAGGAGGAGGGTGGAGGAGGAGGAGGGAGGGGGAGGTGGAGGAGGAGGTGGAGGGTGGAGGAGGAGGAGGGGATGGAGGAGCAGGAGGAGTGGGGAGGTGGAGGAGGGGGGAGGAGATGGCGGGCAAGGATGGGATGAGGAAGGGAGGAGGAGGAGGGTGGAGGAGGAGGGGGAGGAGGAGGAGGGGGAGGAGGAGGAAGGTGGAGGAGGAGGGTGAAGGAGGAGGGAGGGGGAGGAGGGTGGAGGAGGAGGAGGTGGGAGGTGTAGGAGGAGGGGGAGGAGGAGGAGGAGGAGAAGGGTGAAGGGGAGGAGGAGGAGGAGGATAGAGGGAGGTGGAGGAGGAGTAGGATGTGGAGGCGGGGAAGCGGAAGATGATCCAAGTACCACGTCACTGTTTCTCACACTCGCACGCACCAGCTCAGATTCTGGGAGTACGCAGTCGGTGCAGTTCAGTTTAGGAGAGAGGTCTGCACTGGGTGATGCACCGGGGCCTAGTGGATTGCAGCAAGGTCAAGGGGTAAGCTCAGGAGCCAGCCCCCCGGAGGGTGAGTTCACACGCGAGTTCTGCTCTGTAGGACTCAGATTAGGACCTCGTTGGTGAGGCATTTGCACTCCGACATGACAGGAGCAATGTAAAGGTGCCTGAGAGTCTGTCGCAAGTGGTAAGGAGCATGGAGGAGTCCGCCTCCTGCATTGTAACTCTGCGCACACCAGGGAGCCCATCATTGCCAGTGTACAGACGATGGTGGATGGGTCGTGTGGATCCAGACCTCATGAGGAGTCTCATGGGCAATGTGTCAGCTTCTATTGGGGCACATGCGAAAGCAATGCAATGTCTTGGTGCTAGTGTCAATGGTTGCTGCATGGATGCTCAGACTGCTCTCATGCAGTCTCAGCATGATAGCACGCTACATCTTGGTAATGTCATGCAATATCAGCTGCATGCCACACAAGCCGTAACAGCTGCCATCGCCGCTGGGTCCATCACGGTCCACCAGGAATCACACGGTGCCGCATCAGACCACCATTCTGCGCTCCATCAGATTGGTAGGGTTGCTGAGGTGCTGCCCCAGGGGAGTGGCAATGGGTCAGTGGAGCAGGAACCTGCTGTCCTCTCTCAGGATAACAGCATTTCTGATCCCACCACTGTCATTCCATCATTGCAACTATCCACGGCTGTTGTCCAACCAGCCCAGACTGGCCCAGAAACATTGCAGCTTTCCACCAGCCAAGCTGCAGCCACAGGGGACACACTGGCGTAGAAGTAGAGTAGGTTTATGTAAAAGGAGATATAAGGAGATGCACAAGTGTGAATGATATATGTCATGTTAATGTTGCACTTTTTACACATAAATGCTGAATTTCTCCCGCGGAGCGCAAAGGGGTCGAGGCGGGCGATAAGGGGTCGGCCTGCATGGCGATGATGTTATCGGCACGTGCGCCGTCGCCCGGGGTGAAAACTATGGGACGTGGGACAAACCCATTTTCACCGCTGCCACCCTGAGACGATTCCGGCCGGGTCGCTTCCGCTGTCTACCCCCAGGCTAAAAGTCCTTATCGCCCCGGAAATGGTTCAGCTGTCGATGATGAGCATCGACCTGGGTGGAGAACTCCTCCAGGCCATGGCTGGGATAGCTGCCAACATCGTCTCGTTTGCAGAGCAGCATACCAACAGTACGGCGCAGCTGATCACCGTGGTGTGGAGAACCGGCGAGTCTGTCGATGCCATGCGGCAATCAATGGTCTCAGGATATGGCATGCAACTCACCCCCATGCCATAGCAGCCAGGCCGACAGAACCTGAGGGTCAAGAAATGCCAGCGTCTTCCAGCTCAGTGCTGCCATTCTCTCTCCGACAAACACGACAGCAGCGCTCCAGGTGCATTGCTGCACAACGTGCTGGAACCGACGCGGTGAGGGGCAGGGTGCGGGGCAGGGGATGGGCAACCCATCAAGAGGAGAATGGGGCTCACTTGGAGGGGGGCGGAGAGAGGTGGTGGAGTGGGTAAAGGGTTGGTTGTTGGTGATGTTTGTATATCTTGTTCATGTTGTTGTTGGTGGTATTTAAGATGTTGATGTTAAATTTACTGTTTTTGGAAATAGTTTAAAATATTTTGCTTGACATGTTTGAATCTTCTGCCACTTTTGAATGTTGCACAATTCAACACAGATATTTTTTTAAACCACACTTGGTCAGTGTCTAACTTTTAGATAATTAGGGGTATGTGCTGAGATATACACAAATGTCCTTTAAATGTAGTGCAGTGTGCTAAAATTGTGCTGCTAAGCCACTGTTGAGCCCTCAGCAGCTTTTGATTAAATATTCCCATTTCCAAGATTGCGTTCATACCGTCCAGTCAAGATCGGCTAAGATCGAGGTATGGCCACCTTTTTTCAGAACAGTCTTTCTGGCGGGCGGTAAATGGATCTTTGCCAATCTTAGTGATGAAACTGGCATTTTGGGGGATTTTCCCATGGGCGGGCAGTATGGACTACCGCCGGCGGTACTTCTCTGATGAATTTATTGTCGGGCGGTAGTTGGGTGGTAGGCCGGTAGATGGTGTAGGTGATTTGTTTTACCAAACTGGGATTTTTGGGCAGTTGCTCAGTGGTAGTGGGTGGTAGAAACATAGAAACATAGAAACATAGAAAATAGGTGCAGGAGCAGGCCATTCAGCCCTTCTAGCCTGCACCGCCATTCAATGAGTTCATGGCTGAACATGAAACTTCAGTACCCCCTTCCTGCTTTCTCGCCATACCCCTTGATCCCCCGAGTAGTAAGGACTACATCTAACTCCCTTTTGAATATATTTAGTGAATTGGCCTCAACTACTTTCTGTGGTAGAGAATTCCACAGGTTCACCACTCTCTGGGTGAAGAAGTTTCTCCTCATCTCAGTCCTAAATGGCTTACCCCTTATCCTCAGACTGTGACCCCTGGTTCTGGACTTCCCCAACATTGGGAACATTCTTCCTGCATCTAACCTGTCTAAACCTGTCAGAATTTTAAACGTTTCTATGAGGTCCCCTCTCATTCTTCTGAACTCCAGTGAATACAAGCCCAGTTGATCCAGTCTTTCTTGATAGGTCAGTCCCACCATCCCGGGAATCAGTCTGGTGAATCTTCGCTGCACTCCCTCAATAGCAAGAATGTCCTTCCTCAAGTTAGGAGACCAAAACTGTACACAATACTCCAGGTGTGGCCTCACCAAGGCCCTGTACAACTGTAGCAACACCTCCCTGCCCCTGTACTCAAATCCCCTCGCTATGAAGGCCAACATGCCATTTGCTTTCTTAACCGCCTGCTGTACCTGCATGCCAACCTTCAATGACTGATGTCCCATGACACCCAGGTCTCGTTGCACCTTCCCTTTTCCTAATCTGTCACCATTCAGATAGAAACATAGAAAATAGATGCAGGAGTAGGCCATTCGGCCCTTCTAGCCTGCACCGCCATTCAATGAGTTCATGGCTGAACATTCAACTTCAGTACCCCATTCCTGCTTTCTCGCCATACCCCTTGATCCCTCTAGTAATAGAAACATATAATAATAGTCTGTCTCTCTGTTTTTACCACCAAAGTGGATAACCTCACATTTATCCACATTATACTTCATCTGCCATGCATTTGTCCACTCACCTAACCTATCCAAGTCACTCTGCAGCCTCATAGCATCCTCCTCGCAGCTCACACTGTCACCCAACTTAGTGTCATCCGCAAATTTGGAGATACTACATTTAATCCCCTCATCTAAATCGTTAATCGACAATGTAAACAGCTGGGGCCCCAGCACAGAACCTTGCGGTACCCCACTAGTCACTGCCTGCCATTCTGAAAAGTACCCATTTACTCCCACTCTTTGCTTCCTGTCTGACAACCAGTTCTCAATCCACGTCAGCACACTACCTCCAAACCCATGTGCTTTAACTTTGCACATTAATCTCTTGTGTGGGACCTTGTCGAAAGCCTTCTGAAAGTCCAAATATACCACATCAACTGGTTCTCCTTTGTCCACTTTACTGGAAACATCCTCAAAAAATTCCAGAAGATTTGTCAAGCATGATTTCCCTTTCACAAATCCATGCTGACTTGGACCTATCATGTCACCATTTTACAAATGCGCTGCTATGACATCCTTAATAATTGATTCCATCATTTTACCCACTACCGATGTCAGGCTGACCGGTCTATAATTCCCTGTTTTCTCTCTCCCTCCTTTTTTAAAAAGTGGGGTTACATTGGCTACCCTCCACTCGATAGGAACTGATCCAGAGTCAATGGAATGTTGTAAAATGACTGTCAATGCATCCGCTATTTCCAAGGCCACCTCCTTAAGTACTCTGGGATGCAGTCCATCAGGCCCTGGGGATTTATCGGCCTTCAATCCCATCAATTTCCCCAACACAATTTCTCGACTAATAAAGATTTCTCTCAGTTCCTCCTCCTTATGAGACCCTCTGACCCCTTTTATATCCGGAAGGTTGTTTGTGTCCTCATTAGTGAATACCGAACCAAAGTACTTGTTCAATTGGTCTGCCATTTCTTTGTTCCCCGTTATGACTTCCCCTGATTCTGACTGCAGGGGACCTACGTTTGTCTTTACATCCCTATAGAAACTTTTGCAATCCGCCTTAATGTTCCCTGCAAGCTTCTTCTCGTACTCCATTTTCCCTGCCCTAATCAAACCCTTTGTCCTCATCTGCTGAGTTCTAAATTTCTCCCAGTCCCCGGGTTCACTGCTATTTCTGGCCAATTTGTATGCCACTTCCTTGGCTTTAATACTATCCCTGATTTCCCTAGATAACCACGGTTGAGCCACCTTCCCTTTTTTATTTTTACGCCAGACAGGAATGTACAATTGTTGTAATTCATCCATGCGGTCTCTAAATGTCTGCCATTGCCCATCCATAGTCAACCCCTTAAGTATCATTCGCCAATCTATCCTAGCCAATTCACGCCTCATACCTTCAAAGTTACCCTTCTTTAAGTTCTGGACCATGGTCTCTGAATTAACTGTTTCATTCTCCATCCTAATGCAGAATTCCACCATATTATGGTCACTCTTCCCCAATGGGCCTCGCACAATGAGATTGCTAATTAATCCTCTCTCATTACACAACACCCAGTCTAAGATGGCCTCCCCCCTAGTTGGTTCCTCGACATATTGGTCTAGAAAACCATCCCTTATGCACTCCAGGAAATCCTCCTCCACCGTATTGCTTCAAGTTTGGCTAGCCCAATCTATGTGCATATTAAAGTCAACATTATAACTGCTGCACCTTTATTGCATGCACCCCTAATTTCCTGTTTGATGCCCTCCCCAACATCACTACTACTGTTTGGAGGTCTGTACACAACTCCCACTAACGTTTTTTGCCCTTTGGTGTTCTGCAGCTCTACCCATATAGATTCCACATCATCCAAGCTAATGTCTTTCCTAATTGCATTAATCTCCTCTTTAACCAGCAATGCTACCCCACCTCCTTTTCCTTTTATTCTATCCTTCCTGAATGTTGAATACCCCTGGATGTTGAGTTCCCAGCCCTGATCATCCTGGAGCCACGTCTCCGTAATCCCAATAACATATTTGTTAACATCTATTTGCACAGTTAATTCATCCACTTTATTGCGGATACTCCTTGCATTAAGACACAAAGCCTTCAGGCTTGTTTTTTTTAACACCCTTTGTCCTTTTAGAATTTTGCTGTACAGTGGCCCTTTTTGTTCTTTGCCTTGGGTTTCTCTGCCCTCCACTTTTCCTCATCTCCTTTCTGTCTTTTGCTTTTGCCTCCTTTTGATTAATTTTGGCCTCATAAAATCATTACAGCACAGAAGGGGGCCATTTGGCCCATTGAGTCCATGCCGGTTCTCTGCAAGAGCATTTCAGCTAGTCCTACTCCCCCGCCCATTCCCCAAAACAGAATTGATCTGACCAGAGCACTATACAGTTAGATCATTACCTACTCTGACTTACATTCTATTCTTTTAGCTATATAGTTCAACATCCTACTAACTTTGTTGATTGCTGCTCTGCATTGTTTGGAAATGTTTAGTATGGAGCCTACTAAGACTCATAGGTCTCTTTCAGCTTCATCCTTCGCCATTTCAACAGCATTCATGAAATATGCATGTTATTTATTTTTTCTTCCCTTCCCATGTGCAGCACTTTACTCCTAATATTAAATTTCATCTGCCATTGTTGTGCCCACTTATATATTTTGCCCAATGCATTCTAGAATTTCTGAGCTTCCTCCTCTGATTCCACTGCCTCTCCTAATTTAGTATCGTCTGCAAATGTTACCACTTGGTATTAAGTTTCTGAATCCAGGTCATTTATATAAATTACAAGCAGTAGTGGTTCTAGCCCGGAGCTCTGAGATACTCCATTCAGTACTTACACCCTGCACCAGCTCTGACTCTGGGCCTGCTTCAATTTGTTTTGGTTAGAAGAGAGAAAAAATAGCCAGCATCCTTCCTGTAATCTCTGCCCAGCATCTCCCAGTGGAATTGCACATAAGTGGACATCATGTGAGGGCAAAGCTCGGCTCAACTAAAGTGCCCCCTTAATCCAGTATTTGTTGCTCTTCGTCAAGGCTCACATATCAGCAATGACTTGTCCAAAAAACCCGTGGAGAACCAGTAACCAAGGAGCCATGCTCCAGCAAAGAGACGAGCTCCCAGAATTGTCAAGAAGAACAAACTAGGTGAAAGAATTTAAAACTATATGGGGGCCATTTTTAATTGCCACCCATTACATTTATGCTGGAAAAAAGGGTGACCGACAGTTGAAAATTGAAAAATTGAAACAAAAATCACCCGCCCATTGACGACCAGAGATTATTTTTAGGCAAGGGCCTTGGAATGTGTGACTAGCGCTCCTGCCTGAAACAGGCAGGAATATTATTAAAATATTTAAATCAGAATTCTACACTGTTTATAGGATGCTGATGTAAATTGGGAATAGCATGTTCACCTCCACTCACTCTCCACCTATTAGTACCATGCATGAAGCAGTCTAACCAGATGTCCCCTAAAGGAATTCAAAAGATTTTTTTTTAAGTGATTTTTGCAAGGCCATGTGGAGCATGACTACCCTACAAAAAATCTTCAACCCTGCCTGCTCAGTGGTTCCCTCCAATCAGAGTACCTACACCTGTTTGGGACCCGACTTCCAACCTGGTCCCATGGAGCAACCGTTTGACTCTCCACCCAATCCCTGCCCAATGTTCATTCCAGTTCAAAGTTGACCCCTTTGGAGTTTCATTGTGTAAAAGGTCAAGAGTGTTACAAAATAATTTGCTCACAGCTATAACTTGCCTATGTCTATATTGACAAATCAATAATCGAGCAAAGAAAAATTGAATAGTGCATAATTTTTTTAAAATTCAGAACAGTTTCAAAACATATCTCATAAGCAGTTCATATAATCAATTAATTTCTCAGCAACCCAATTCCATTTAAAGATCAGAACTCAATCAATGCAGTTAATAAAAGACTGAACAATCTGTTCCTTGTTTCTAAACAATGAGGAAAACAAGCTCTGCGGTCTGAAATCTGCTGAGATGCATGCCTGTAGTGCACTGTATAAAAATTCTGGTGGAGGATCTTTGTCTTACGGATGTTTAGCATAAGGCCCATGCTTTCATACGCCTCAATAACGACTTTGACTATGTTCTAGAGTTCAGCCTCTGAATGTGCGCAGACGCAGGCATCGTCCACGTGCTGTAGCTCGACGACAGAGGTTGGGGTGGTCTTGGACCTGGCCTGCAGACGGCGCAGGTTGAACAGGTTCCCACTTGTTCTATAGTTTAGTTCCACTCCAGCGGGGAGCTTGTTGACTGTGAGGTGGAGCACGGTGGCGAGAAAGATTGAGAAGAGGGTTAGGGTGATGACGCAGCTCTGTTTGACCCCGGTCTGGACATGGATTGGGTCTGTGATGGATCCATTGGTAAGGATCAAGGCCTGCATGTCGTCGTGGAGCAGGCGGACGATGGTGACAAACTTTTGGGGGGCATCCGAAATGGAGGAGGACGCTCCATAGACCCTCGCAGTTGACAGTGTCAAAGGCCTTTGTAAGGTCAAAGAAGGCCGTGTATAAGGGCTGGCGCTGTTCCCTGCATTTTTCCTGTAGCTGTCGCAATGCAAAAATCATGTCCGTTGTGCCACCAGCCGGTCCTCACCGCACAGCACTGTCTCTCAGTCGTCAAGATCTACAGCGCGGCCTTGGACACCATGGACCACTTCCCCTATCTCGGGAGACTCCTATCAACAAGAGCAGGCATTGACGACGAGATCCAACAACGCCTCCAGTGCGCCAGTGCAGCCTTCGGCTGCCTGAGGAAAAGAATGTTTGAAGACCAGGCCCTCAAAACTGCCACTAAGCTCATGGTCTGCAGGGTTGTAGTAATACCTGCCCTCCTGTATGGCTCAGAGACATGGACCATGTACAGCAGACACTTCAAGTTGCTGGAGAAATATCACCAACGATGCCTCCGCAAGATCCTACAAATCCCCTGGAAGGACAAGCGCACCAACTTCAGCGTCCTCGACCAGGCCAACATCCCCAGCATTGAAGCACTGACCATACTCAATCAGCTCTGCTGGGCAGGCCACATAGTTCACATGCCAGACACAAGACTCTCAAAGCAAGTGCTCTACTTGGAGCTCCTTCACAGCAAATGAGCCAAAGGTGGGCAGTGGAAATGCTACAAGCCTCCCTGATAAAGTGCGATATCCCCACTGACACCTGGGAGTCCTGGTCAAAGACCGCCCTAAGTGGAGGAAGTACATCCGAGAGGGCACTGAGCACCTCGAGTCTCAATGCCGAGAGCATGCAGAAATCAAGCGCAGACAACGGAAAGAGCGTGCGGCAAACCAGTCCCACCCACCCCTTCCCTCAATGACTATCTGTCCCACCTGTGACAGAGTCTGTGGCTCTCGTATTGGACTGTTCAGCCATCAAAGAACTCACTTCAGGAGTGGAAGCAAGTCTTCCTCGATTCCGAGGGACTGCCTATGATGATGATATAAAAATATTCGAGTCTCATATCAAATGCATAAGACCAGAGAGCCCAGTATAGTTCAATTATTTGGAAATGCAATAAGCAGCCAATGTGAAATTTGGAAGATTCGGTCTGCCTGTTCTGTAGTTTCTCTGTAAGCTTCTAACTTTAATATGGGGAATTTTATTTTCCAAATAAATTGGATAATCATAGTATTTAATACTATAAAGGATTTTTCAGGAAGTGAGGATAAGATCATCATGAATGTAGTATTACTGATCACGTATTCATTTTAATAACACTGTCCTTCCTGTCAGTGATATAAGAATAGACGAACATTCTAATTCCATTTTTAGTTTTAATAAGAAGACATTTACCTGTTCATATACTAAGTCACCCCAACTCTTGGAAATTTCATATATTCTGTTGTTCAGTTGAAGGAAAAATGATAGTTAAATATTCACTGAATCTGGCTTTTATCTAAAAGAGTGCGGGGGTGGGGGGGGCGGCGGAGATTTTGATTTGGTTTACATAAAAACATAAGAAATAGGAACAGGAGCAGGCCCTACGGCCCCTCGAGCCTGCTCTGCCATTCAATAAGATCATGGCTGATCATCGAGCTCAACTCCACTTTCCCGCCCGATCTCCATATCCCTTGATTCCCTTAGACTACAAAAATCTATTTATCTCAGCCTTGAATATATTCAGAGACTGAGCATCTGCAGCCTTCTTGAGGAGAGAATTCCAAAAATTCACATCCTGATCTCTGCCTTAAGTGGTGTATCCCTTATCCTGAGACTGTGCCCCCTAGATCTAGACACGCCAGTCGGGGAAAACAACCTCTTAGCATCTACCCTGTCAATCCCCTTCAGAATCTTGTATGTTTCAATGAGATCACCAGTTCAAAGTTGAACCCTTTGGTGTTTCATTGTAGGAAAGGTCAAGTGTGTTACAAAATAATTTGCTTACAGCTATAACTTGCCTATGTCTATATTGACAAATCAATAATGGAGCAAAGAAAAATTGAATAGTGCATTTTTTTAAAATTCAGAACAATTTTAAACATATCCAGAGAGTATAGGCCCACCCCCACTGACACCTGGGAGTTCCTGGCCCAAGACCGCCCTAAGTGAAGGAAGTGCATACGAGAGGGCGCTGAGCACCTTGAGTCTCAACGCCGAGAGCATGCAGAAATCAAGCGCAGACAGCGGAAAGAGTGTGCGGCAAACCAGTCCCACCCACCCCTTCCCTCAACGACTATCTGTCCCACCTGTGACAGAGTCTGTGGCTCTCGTATCGGAATGTTCAGCCACCAAAGAACTCACTTCAGGAGTGGAAGCAAGTCTTCCTCGATTCCGAGGGACTGTCTATGATTGATTGAGGCCCATTCTACACAATCTCTCATCATAAGACAGCACTCCCATCCCAGGAATCAGTCTAGTGAACCTCGATTGTACCGCCTCCAAGGCGCAGTACTCCAGGTGTGGTCTCACTAAGGCCCTGTACAATTGTAGCAAGATTTTCTTACTCTTATACTCCAAACCCCTTGCAATAAAGGACAACATGCAATTTTCTTCCTTATTGCTTGATGTACCTGCATGCTAGCTTTCTGTGTTTCTTGCACAAGGACACCCAAATCTCTCTGAACACCAACATTTAAAAGTTTCTCACCATTTTAAAAATACTTTGTTTTTCTATTCTTCCTACCAAAGTGAATAACCTCACATTTCCCTACATTAAACTCCATCTTCCACCTTACTGCCCACTCACTTAGTCTATCTATATCCCTTTGCAGATGCTTTGTGCTCTTCTCACAGCTTACTGTCCCACCTAGCTTTGTATTGTCAGAAAACTTGGATACATTACACTTGGTCCCTTCATCTAGGTCATTAATGTAGATTGTAAATACCTGAGGCCCTAGCACTGATCCTTACGACACTCCACTAGTTACAGCCTGTCAACCTGAAAATGACCCGTTTATTCCTACTTTCTGTTTCCTGTCCGTTAATCAATCCTCTATCCATGCTAATATATTACCTCCAATCCCATGAGCCCTTACCTTTTATGTGGCATCTTATCGAATGCCTTTTGGAACTCCAAATATACTACATCCGTTGGTTCCTCTTTATCTACTCTGCTAGTTACATCCTCAAAAAACTCTAATAAATTTGTCAAACACAATTTCCCTTTCATAAAACCATGTTGACTTTGCCTAATCGTGTTATGATTAACTAAGTGCCCTGATACCACTTCCTTAACAATGGATTCCAGCATTTTCCCAACAATTGATGTCAGGCTAATTGGCCTGTATTTCCTGTTTTTTTCTCTCTCCCTCTTTTCTTGAATAGTGATATTACATTTGCTACCTTCCAATCCGCTGGGAATCTAGGGAATTTTGAAAGATCAAAACCAATGCATCCACTATCTCTGCAGCCACCTCTTTTAGAACCCTAGGATGTAGGCCATCAGGTCCAGGGGATTTGTCGGCTTTTAGTACCATTAGTTTCTCGAGTACTTTTTCTCTACTTATATTAATGACATTAAGTTCCTCACCCTCATTAGAGCCTTGGTTCCCCTCCATTTTAGGTATGCTTTTTGCGTCTTCTACTCTGAAGACAGATACAAAATATTTATTTAACGATTCTGCCATTTCCTTATTCCCCATAATAATTTCTCCTGCCTCAGTCTCTAAGGGTCCAATATTTACTTTTGCTACTCTCTTCCTTTTTACATACTGTAAAAGTTCTTACTATCTGTTTTTATATTTCTTGCTAGTTTTTCTCATAGTCTATTTCTTCCCTTTTTATCACTTTTTTGGTCATCCTTTGCTGGTTTCTGAACCGATCCTCAGGCTTACTACTATTCTTCGCAATATTATAAGGTTGTTCTTTCAATCTAATGCTATCTTTAACTTCTTTAGTTAGCCACGGATGGATCACTTCTCCTGTGGAGTTTTTGTTTCTTAATGGAATGTATTTTTGTTGAGAATTATGAAATATTTAATTAAATGCTAGCCACTGCTTATCTATTGCCATACCTTTTAACCTATTTTTCCAATCTACCTTAGCCAACTTAATTTGTTTTCAATCCTGAAATTGTGCAAGTTGATTGAGTGAAAACAATTGTTAAAAGTATATTTGGATTTTGAACAGCAAGCAGCATGAGCCCAGAATTTCCTTGAGACTGCTCCTGCTCCACCTTCATAACTTTACCAGAACTCCCGTTAGCATGCGTAAACAGATTTTGCACTGTGAAGTGGGAGCAGCTCCAATAACATTCCTGCCCCTGGTGTCTTGGAGCAGAGAGATGAAATTCAATCCTTCCTTTTGCTGCGTTCCAGAGGCGGCACCGAATGGAGTCACATATAGGAATAGCTGAAGAACAGCAATAGTAGAAAAATGGGAGCAGGTCATTTGATCAGCCTCACAGCAACACTATGTCCACCAAGTACAGAGGAAAAATAGACTGATTTCATCCACTCAAGAACAACTGTAATTTTTGTGGTTATCAACCTTATTTTACTTTAAGTAATACACACTTTGGATTTTAATTTTATCTGAATGATTAGATTTTTTTAAATACATGAATTGCATTTCCTTTGTAAATTCATTTAATATGGGTATTTTTAGATCCATGAAACCAGTGATATTTAAAACCCAACAATTCAATAATTTATTTTAACACGGAGAGAGTGGATTGGTTGTGCACAGAGTAATTATCATTGGCATATATCATGTTCCTTGCTGATAACGTACATCCTAACTATAACGACAAGGAGCTCAGTCTGGTGTGTTCTTAGAGAGAAAAGGAATCAGAGATAATAGAACCCTAGTTGAACCCTAGTGTTCAATAAATGTATTTCCAAAACTGAATTTAGTTAAATTACATAGAATTTGTGCTACCTCACATGGCTGAAAATGCTCTCTATGAATAATTGTTAATACCAAGTAGTATAACTGGACTTGAATAGAACATGTTTTTAACATTTATATGTAAACTGAGAACTGTCAGCACAAGTCTTTTAGAAAAGAATAATGGCCCGGATTTGGCAGTTGGTGGCATAATTAAGGATTACGCCGCCAGCATCCGAACCGAATGCGCACTTACCTGTTTTGAGGCCCCAAACGAAAAGTTTTTGTCAGACTCTTCAGAGTTGAGTGCAGCGTAGTGGTCCACGGATCCCAGGGGCACACCGTGTGCAGCAGCATACCTGGGATCACGTGGGGTGGTGATGCAATCAGGAAACAGAAAGTCTCTCATTCTCCCCCACTAAATACTGTGGTATTTTCTAGGGAGAATACAGCAGTTAATGTAGATAAAAGTTTTTATGCTTTTTGTACCATAATAGGTCACCTAAAGCTAAAGTGAATGGATTAAGGAAAGTGTATTTGTGCTTTTTTTTAAATTTGAAAATCTATCAATTCCCCGAACAGTCTCTCACTCTACCCAGTCTGGATTTACATTCCTTTTTTATATTTAAACAAAAAAGCTTCAGAATTTTTCAATGAGGGGTATCCCTTTATGCTGTACAAACAGGCTGCTGTGCCTGTTGCACCAGCCGTAAAATGTTCATGTATAATTGCTGGGCAGTTGGTGGGCAATTAGCCCAAATCGGTGCCAACAATTAGGATTTCAATGTTGGAGCGGTTGATCTGTCAAGTTGAAACTTGACAGATCGCAAGTTCGGGATTTAACGCATGCTCCCGAAGTTGCTGTCCATTTCAAAGGCGGCATGACGGCGTATTCTGAGAGTACGCCATCATACCGACCGCAAATTCTGCCCCAATGCATTAGGTGGCAAATAGATTCATCGCTGGAAGTAAAGAAAAAGAAAATGCATCATTTCTGCATTTCTAATCTAAAAAATGTTACAAAATTACACATTTTACAGAAGTAGTCATATGTTATCATTAATCTGATTTTTTTGTATGAATAATAGAATGACATAATTCCAAAATAAGAAAAATATTTTGAGGATTAAGTGCCTGGGATTTGCGTGAGGGCTGCACTGATCTCCGATTGTAATTTTGGCAGAAACCCCGGAGAAACAGCATTAATGGTTATTTACATTGTTTGTGCCGAAGTTATATCAAGAGATCAGGACAAGACTGTGGAAATTCTCCATCATGATGCTTGTTAATTATTACAACAGATTTGTACCTTTTAATGTTAATGTAATTACTTGTGAATAAGACTAGAAATTTAGGTCACTGTTTGGGATTGAAAGTTGAAGAAAAGGAGATTGATCTTATACACAAATCATTGTGGTGTCTGGTACTGCTCCTGATTCAATCATGCTCTTCTGTCTATTGTGGAAAGCTCACTCAAACTTTACTAGTCGAGCGCTGGAAAAGTTTAAGGAAAAAAACCAAACAGATTTTTTTTTAACTACATGCATGCAGCATGTGTGCACGTGCAATGTTTTTATAAACAGCTTTTATTAGCTCAAAAATTGTCTCAGCACCAAGAGAAGTACCATAATCATGAAAAATATCACACTGCTGGTGTAGCAGAACTTCAACTAGTCAGGCTGGCAGTTGTTATGCAAGCTCCATTTTCAACACCTCACTATTACAATAGCGGAAAATGAAAGGAATCACATTTCCAATTTTAACTTTGAGTTTCTTTTTGTAAAGCCATAGCAGGATAATAATTCAGCTCCCGTTTGCTATTAAAAGTAGGGTTGTAACATATTCATAGAAACATAGAAACATAGACATTCACAGCGCAGAAGGAGGCCATTTCGGCCCATCATGTCCGCTCCAACAATTAACCGCCCGGCCTTGGTCAGCAGCCCTGAAGGTTACATATAAACTATGAACAATGAACAATAGTGGAAAGGTAAAGAGCACCCAGCCCAACCAGTCTGCCCCACACAACTGTAACACCCCTTGCACCAAGACATTCTCCACTCCACCCCAACCGGAGCCATGTGATCTCCTGGGAGAGGCAAAAATCAGATAAAAACTCAGGCCAATTTAGGGGAAAAGAAAATCTGGGAAAATTCCTCTACAACCCATCCAGGCGATCAAAACTAGTTCAGAAGATCACCCTGGCCGTATTTGATTTCCTGCAGTGCTTACCATCATATCTGTGCTGGCCAACAAGAGGTTATCCAGTCTAATCCTAATTACCAGCTCTAGGTCCTTAAACCTGCAGGTTATGGCACTTTAAGTTCCCATCCAATCATCTCTTAAAAGTGGTGACGGTTTCTGTTATGTCTTTAGATGCTCTGATAATGACTCCACGAGGCAATGTGTTGTACTTGAACTATAGTGACCTTAGTCCTTTATTGATAACTCCAGAGTGAGGATCACACCTGGTGGCCTACCTTTTATACTAGGCCTGGCACACCTGTACAGGTAACCTACAAGTCTCCCACTGAGGTGCCCCCTGGTGACACACCTTGTAATAGTACAAGCAGTAACCATGTAGGATACATGACATCACTCTCCCCCAAGCCTTTAGTGCAAATCGCCTTCATGCATTGACTCTGCTCTGGGCTTAGCTCTATCTGGTTGACCCTTGGTGGGTCGTTTCCGCCTTGGGTGAGTAGGTGGTGTTTCGTTGGCAGTGGAGGTGCTGGTGGTTTCTGTTTGTGCATCCATGACCACACCATTCTCTCCTCCCGCCCCCCCCCCCCCCACCCTACTTATAAATTATGTCGGTGGCTCATTATATCCATATACATTCAGGTCCAGAAAAAAAAAAATTGCATTTACATCATTACATTTGTGGTACAGTTGTGAGGCAAATGCATTTGAATGGTGAGGTAAATACTTGATATATACTTGGAATCAGTACTGGTGTGTGAGGACAAACTAGTACCAGAACTGCTGGATGGTGTCCAGGTAGTCTGGTGGCGGCGCGGTGCCCAGTGCTGGCAGTGGGAACCCGGTTGGCTCAAGTTGCCTGCTCTCGGGGCCTTTGCCGTTGTTCCTAGCATCGGGCAGGCTCACAGATGCCTGTAACCTCCCTGTCTTTTCCTTGCGCCCCGGGTTGCTGCTGCTCCCTGAGGAGCAGTCGTCTGGTAGTGCACAGGGAACGGCCGACTTGCTTGCCTGGGCGTTATTTAGTTTGGAATCCTGGCTGATCCTGGTCCCATTTGGGAGAACCATTGCGGGTGACCCTTCGTTCCCGGGTGTAGCCTTGGTGGCGATGGGGTCTGGGGACTGCGCCTTAGCACAGTTTGCTCTTTCAGGCTCATGGCGGTTGGTGCCATCGGGTGCCTGAGAGGTGGAGCCGATCAGGGCAGGGTATCAATATCGGTGCCTTGCCCTCCTGAGATCGCTTGCTCTGCGGCTTGTATGTATTGGCTGCTTGTGCCCACACTCCATGGTGCATAACTCTGGTCCCAAGAATGCAGGCTACTACGTTGGGTAGCTCGCTGGACCTGTGTGCTCCCAATGGGTGTCTGCCCGCTGCATTGACTGTATGTAGCTGAAATCCTACATCGCACAACGTTTCATTACTCATAGTAAATAACCTGTAGCTCCGATCGCGATCGTGCGACTTTTCTTTGCTTATTGCATGTACACAGCTCTGATCATCAATTACACATTTTATATATAACTCACAGTTGCTATTACATTGAAACTTTTCTTTGCTTATTGCATGTACACAACTCTGAACATCAATTGCACATTTTACATCGAACTCACAGTTGCTCTTACATTGATTGAGACTGTGGAACTGTCCCTTTAAGTGTGGTGAATTGCAGGCCTCCTTTAAGAGAGCCTTGCTATCTTTACCCCAATCCTCTTCTTCGTTTGGTGCCACATGTTGCTCCATCAGCACTGCACCTCGTGGTCTGGCCGCTGCCATCTTTTTCTTCAGCACATCACCTCGTGGATTGGGTGCCATCTTTCCTCCATCCACGTTATCGACTGCGGTGATCCACTTCTCCCCGGATTCTGCCACTGAAGCTGGGAAGTCGCCTTTGGATCCAATTTTCTTCCTCCGGAGTCCTGCCACTGGAGCCTGGAAGATACATTCGGGTTGTCTCGACTGGATCATCGCCACGCAGTCGTGCTGAGCGGTCTGTGCCTCAGGTGCTGTGATGGTCTGCTCTCTGGTGCTGGGTCCACCCTCAGGTGAGGGCTTGCTTTGCCTCTGAGCGCGGAGGACATCGATCGCTGGAGGGATGAAATCTTCTCAACTCCAATGGATCTTCTCCATCCACCTTCTTCTGAGTAGCGTTGGTCCATCACCTGCAACAATCCACAGAGGTAACCTGTGCACCCCATCATGGAGTACCTTTACATCCACACTACCAACGACTGGGATAAGTTCATTGGTGTAGGTGCGCAGCTTTGCCTGAACCGGGACCAACTTGGGTCGTTCAACTTGATTGTCCCGTAGCCTCTCAAAGGCTTCTTGATTCATTACTGACTGGCTCGCCTCCGTGTCCACTTCCATGAAGACTGGAACGTCTTTTATCTCGACTTCCATCCTCAATGGGGAATGCTTGGTGGTGCAGGTATATACCTCATCATGGGGCTGAGCTGCCTCTCTGACTATCGTTTCATAATCCGCGCTGGATTCATGGCCATCTGCAGACTCTTCATCAACACAGTGAGTCATATTTCTTTTACACATTCGCTGGAGGTGGCCCTTTGTGCTGCAGCTTTTACACACATTGTCTTTAAAGCGGCACTGGTGAGCCCTGTGATTCCTTCTGCAATGCCAGCATGGAGCAACTCGGTTAGCCCCTCCTCGGTGGACTCTGAGTTAAGGGACTTGGGGGCCTGTTCTCTCTTTCCTGAGAAGGTTCACATTCTACAGTCCAGCCTCTAAAAGGTGCCACTCTGTGCACAGTACTTGCCAGGTTTGAGTCCTGAGGATGAGTCATCTGCCTGGAGCCACAGGTCGAGGTCATGAATGCCTGGCTCACGGAGATAGCCTTCTGCAGTGTGACTGTGGTATCCGCAGACAGTAGCTTATGAAGAAGGCCCTCATGGCCGATTCCAATGACAAAGATACCCCCCAGCACTTCGGTGAGGTGGTTGCCGAAATCACACAGTGCCACCAGCCTCCGGAGGTCTGCAGCATATTCCGCGATTTCCTTGGTCTGTCAGTGGGTATAAAACCAGTGTCTGGCTGTGAGGATGTTCTCTTTGGGCTTGAGTTGTTCTTGGATCAGCATTACAAGCTCCTCGTATGTCTTGGTCGTTGTCTTTGCTGATGCCAGCAAGTCCCTAACGAGGCCCACAACTGGTTAGCAGGATAGCTCTGCACTTATCAGCCAGTGTGGCCAGATTGTTGCCTGCCAGATCATTTGCTGTGAAGAAATGATCAAGCCTCTCCACAAAGGCTTCCCAATCATCATCATCGGCGAACTGCTGCAACGTATCAAGGGTAGCCATTTTCACATGAAGGTCCGTAATTTCGTCGCCAATTGTTATGTCATTAGATGCTCTGATAATGACTCCACGAGGCAATGTGTTGTACTTGAACTGTAGTGACCTTAGTCCTTTATTGATAACTCCAGAGTGAGAATCACACCTGGTGGCCTGCCTTTTATACTAGGCCTGGCACACCTGTACAGATAACCCACAAGTCTTCCACTGAGGTACCCCCTGGTGGCATACCTTGTAATAGTACAAGCAATAACCATGTAGGATACATGACAGTTTCTGCATCCACCAATCTTCCAGGCAATGAGTTTCAGATCCCCACAACCCTCTGCGTAAAGATGCCCCCCCCTCTCAAATCCCCTCTAAACCTTCCACCAACCACCTTTAAAACTATGCCGCCTCATAATAGATCCCTTCACCAATGGAAATAGGCTCTTACTCTCCACTATATCTAGGCCCCTCAATATTTTGTACACCTCAATGAGGTCTCCTCTCAACCTCCTCTGTTCCAATGAAAACAAACTCAGCCTATCCAATCTGTCCTCATAACTAAGATTCTCCATTCCAGGCAGCATCCTAGTAAATCTCCTTTGCACTCTCTCTAGTGCAGTCACGTCCTTCCTATAATACAGTGACCAGAACTGCACGCAGTACTCCAGCTCTGGCCTAATCAAAGTGTTATACAATTTAAACATAACCTCCTTGCTCTTACATTCTATGTCTCAGCCAATAAAGGCAAGCATTCCGTATGCCTTCTTAACCATCTTATCCACCTGGCCTGCTACTTTCAGGTATCTGTGGACAAGCACTCCAAGGTTCATCTACACTATTAAGTGACCTACCACTTAATGTGTATACTCTTTCCTTATTAGCCCTCCCAAAGTGCATTACCTCACACTTCTCTGAATTAAATTCCATTTGCCACTGCTCTGTCCACCTGACCAGTAGATTGATATCCTCCTAAAGCCCATGACTTTCCTCTTCATTATCAACCACACAGCCAATTTTAGTGTTGTCTGCAAACTTCTTAATCATACTCCCTATATTCAAATCTAAACCATTGATATATACCACAAAAAGCAAGGGACCCAGTACTGAGCCCTGCAGAACCCCACTGGAAACATCCTTCCAGTCACAAAAACATCCATCAACCATTACCCTTTGCTTCTTACCTCTAAACCAATTTTGGATCTAACTTGCCACTTTGCCTTGGATCCCATGGGCTTTAACCTTAGTGACCAGTGTACCATGTGGGACCTTATCAAAAGCTTTGCTAAAGTCCATATACACTACATCGTACGCACTACCCTCATCGACCCTCTTGGTTACTTCCTCAAAAAATTCAATCAGGTTAGTCAAACACAATCTTTCCTTAACAAATCCGTGCTGACTGTTCACAGGTCAACAGCAGATATTATCTCAGGTTTAGCATCAAACATAACTCCCGTAGACAGACCGCACATCATCTATGAACCTGAGTGCACCTTTACTACCCAATACCTTGAAACCTCCCTCAATTTCTGTGCTATATATCCTATGTAAAAAAAAAAACCCTGTGTGACCAGAGCTGGCACACTGAGCTGCCAAACTTACCATCTTGAATGAAAAGCCCCACCCTTGTTTAGAAGCATTTAGACCTGTGTGCCTGTTCATTCCCATCACTACCCAAAAAACCATGATTACAGATCATTCCGATCATGGGCTGTCAGAAAAGACCCGCCTTTGGCATTTTTACTTCACAAGAGAGGTAGCCAAGTCATCTGTTGCCGAATAATCTACAAATGTCAAGGATTGGATCAACCCTTCTCATGGTTGTGAGCGTCATTATGGTATTTATTAATAATAACTTTTATTTGTATAGCGCCTTTAACATAGTAAAATGTCCCAAGGTGCTTCACAACAATTTTACAACATGTTAGATATTGACCACTGAGGGAAAGAGAGAATAAGCATGAGAAGGAAGTGTAAAAAAAGGTTAAAGGCTCGGGTCTGAAGTGGCAGCCAAAATGTGCACTCAGATAGACACAGGCGAGAAAACTAAAAAAAAAGAAATTCAAATTACATTGTAAATAATATAATAATGAGTATACAATAGTAAAATCAGTATAATAAAGATTAATTATAATTAAACAATATTAAATAATAATTTAATAAATAACTTGTCTTCTATGCCACAGTATCGGTTCTGCTAAATAAGCCAGCTAATAGTTAATTCCATAAACAATTAATGCCATATTTTCCAAAGGAAATACCATTTCTTTATTCAAACACCTCAGCTTTTTCCACCCCTGCTGCCTCTCCTTTCAAGTTCGCGTACCACCCTCCGAAGTCCCACGATGTTTCTTCACCAAAGCCTGTTTCTTTCTCTCCTTCATTTGCCTTTTCACTAAAGAACAACATGCTTGCACTATTTGTTAGCTCCATTGATCATATTTCTGTGAAAGAAAACCATAGGCCCCAGCTGGTCACGTTCTGTATATATACAAATGTAATGTTAATTCCATCACTCTAGCACATGCAGCCTTACTCTGCCCATTCTGTGCCCTTTCCACAAAAGGAGTGGGATTTGTTTGGAGGATCTCAATGAATTGGTCTCTCCAGCAGTTTTATTCTTGTGCTATGCTTCATAATACATATTTCATTGTGTTGTAAAAGGCTACAAACTAAAGAATAGGATAACCAAAGAAAGAGTAGGGCCTATTCGAGACCATCAAGGTAACCTGTGTGTGGAGGCGGAAGATGTGGATATGGTTCTTAACGAATACTTTGCATCTGTTTTCACAAAAGAGAGTGACGATGCAGACATTGCAATCAGGGAGGAGGAGTGTGAAATATTAGATTAAATAAATATAGTGAGAGATGAAGTACTAAGGGGTTTAGTAGCTTTGAAAGTCTATAAATCCCCAGGCCTGGATGAATTCTATCCCAGGCTGTTAAGAGAAGCAAGAGAGGAATTAGCAGAGGCTCTAACCATCACTTTCCAATCCTCTCTTGCTACAGCTGTATTGTCGGAGAAATGTTGTACCATTGTTTAAAAAGGGAGAAAGGGATAGACCGAGTAATTACAGGTCAGTCAGCCGAATCTCACCTATGGGAAAATTATTGAAAAAAATTCTGAGGGACAGGATAAATCTTCAGTTAGAAAGATACAGATTAATCAGCATGGATTTGTTAAGGGAAGGTCATGTTTGACTAACTTGATTGAATTTTTTGAGGGGGTAACAAGGAGGGTCGATGAGGGTAGTGCATTTCATATGGTGTATATGGATTTTAGCAAGGCTTTTGATATGGTCCCACATGGCAGACCGGTCACGAAAGTAAAAGCCCATGAGATCCAAGAGGAATTTCTTCTCTCAGAGCGTTGTAAATTTTTGGAATTTGCTGCCCCAGAGAGGTGTGGAAGCTGGGTCATTGAATAAATTTAAGACAGGGATAGACATTTTCTTAACCGATAAGGGAATAAGGGGTTATGGGGAGCGGGCAGGGAAGTGGATCGTATTAAATGGCGGAGCAGGCTCGAGGGGCCGTATGGCCTACTCCTGCTCTATTTCTTAGGTTTTTATGTAAATGGTAAGTTAGATCCAAAATTGGCTCAGAGGCAGGAAGCAAAGAGTAATGGTCGATAGGTGTTTTGTGTTTTGTGACTGGAAGGCTGCTTCCAGTGTGGTTCCGCAAGGCTCAGTACTAGGTCCCTTGCTTTTTGTGGTATAAATCAATGATTTAGACTTGAATGTAGGGGGTATGATTAAGAAGTTTGCAGATGATAAAAAAATTGGCCGTGTGGTTGACAATGAAGATGGAAGCTGTAGACTGCAGGAAGATATCAATGGACTGGTCAGATGTGCAGAGCAGTGGCAAATGGGATTCAATCCAGAGAAGTGTGAGGTAATGCATTTGGGAAGGGCTGGCAAGGCAAGGGAATACACAATAAATGGTAGGACACTGAGAAGTGTAGAGGAACAGAGGGACCTTGGAATGCATGTCCGCAGATCGCTTAAGGTAGATAAGGTGGTTAAGAAGGCATTTGGGATACTTGCCTTTATTAGCCGAGGCATAGAATATAAGAGCAGGGAGATTGTGCTTGAACCGTATAAAACACTAGTTTGGCCACAGCTAGAGTACTGAGTGCAGTTCTGGTCACCACATTACAGGAAAGATGTGATTGCATTAGAGAGGGTACAGAGGACATTTATGAGGACTGGAAAATTTTAGCTATGGGGAAATATTGGATAGGCTGGGGATGTTTTCTTTGGAACAGAGGAGGCTGAGGGAAGATCTTTTTGAAGTGTATAAAATTATGAGGAGCATAGATAGAGTGGATAGGAAGGACCTATTTCCCTTAGCAGAGGGGTCAATAACCAGGGAGCATAGATTTAAAGTAATTGGTAGAAGGTTTAGAGGGGATTTGAGGAGAAAATGTTTCCAGAGGGTGGTGCGGGTCTGGAGTTCACTGCTTGAAAGGGTGGTAGAGGCAGAAACCCTCAAAGCATTTCAAAAGTACTTGGATATGCACCTGAATTGCTGTAACCCACAAAGCTACGGACCAAGAGCTGGAAAGGAGGATTAGACTGGATAGCTCTTTGTTGGCCGGCACAGACATGATGGGCCGAATGGCCTCCTTCTGTGTTTTAAATTTCTAAAATTCTATGAAAACCAACACTGATTAACATGTTTGCTAAGGATTCAGTGGTTTTGTTTGGCCTGCTGAAGCGCTTGGTGATTTCGAGGAGGCAGAGCGGGGAGTTCGCGAAGGCGGTGCAGCGTCAGAGAGGCCGACAAAATGCCAGCGTCGAGTCGGGGAGGCAGCGGGGAGTTTGAGGAGGTGGAGCAGTGTCGGAGAGGCCTACAAAAGGCCAGCGTCGACTTGAGGAGGCAGCAGGGAGTTCAAGGAGGCGGAGCAGTGTCGGAGAGGCCTACAAAAGGCCAATGTCGAGTCGGGGAGGTGGTGGGGAGTTCGAGAAGGTGGAGCAGTGTCGGAGAGACCTACAAAATGCCAGTGTCGAGTCAGGGAGGCGGCAGGGAGTTCGAGGAGGTGGAGCAGTGTCGGAGAGACCTACAAAAGGCCAGTGTCGAGTCGAGGAGACAGCGGGGAGTTCGAGGAGGTGGAGCAGTGTCGGAGAGACCTACAAAAGGCCAGTGTCGAGTCGAGGAGACAGCGGGGAGTTCGAGGAGGTGGAGCAGTGTCGGAGAGACCTACAAAAGGCCAGTGTCGAGTCGAGGAGACAGCGGGGAGTTCGAGGAGGTGGAGCAGTGTCGGAGAGACCTACAAAAGGCCAGTGTCGAGTCGAGGAGACAGCGGGGAGTTCGAGGAGGTGGAGCAGTGTCGGAGAGGCCTACAAAAGGCCAGTGTCGAGTCAGGGAGGCGGCGGGGAGTTCGAGGAGGTGGAGCAGTGTCGGAGAGACCTACAAAAGGCCAGTGTCGAGTCGAGGAGACAGCGGGGAGTTCGAGGAGGTGGAGCAGTGTCGGAGAGACCTACAAAAGGCCAGTGTCGAGTCGGGGAGGTGGCGGGGAGTTCGAGGAGGTGAAGCAGTGTCGGAGAGACCTACAAAAGGCCAGTGTCGAGTCGAGGAGACAGCGGGGAGTTCGAGGAGGTGGAGCAGTGTCGGAGAGACCTACAAAAGGCCAATGTCGAGTCGAGGAGACAGCGGGGAGTTCGAGGAGGTGGAGCAGTGTCGGAGAGACCTACAAAAGGCCAATGTCGAGTCGAGGAGACAGCGGGGAGTTCGAGGAGGTGGAGCAGTGTCGGAGAGACCTACAAAAGGCCAGTGTCGAGTCGGGGAGGTGGCGGGGAGTTCGAGGAGGTGGAGCAGTGTCGGAGAGACCTACAAAAGGCCAGTGTCGAGTCGGGGAGGTGGCGGGGAGTTCGAGGAGGTGGAGCAGTGTCGGAGAGACCTACAAAAGGCCAGTGTCGAGTCGAGGAGGCAGCGGGGAGTTCGAGGAGGTGGAGCAGTGTCGGAGAGACCAGCTGGTGCAGCTGCAGCAGGGAGGCAAAAGAGAAGTAGAAAGAAATTGAAAGGTGATGTCACAGCCAAGGGGGTAAGTGATTGGCTGGTGATTGGTAAGTAGTTTTTTCTTTTTCTTTTTCTTTATAGTAAGTAACCTTTTAGCATTGTTGTTGCCAAATTAAGTTAATCTAGGGGTTAAGTCATGGCAGGAGAGCTCGGACACGTGTTATGTTCCTCCTGTACGATGTGGGAAGTCAGGGACGCTTCCAGTGTCCCTGACGACTACGTGTGCGGGAAGTGTATCCGCCTGCAGCTCCTGACGGGCCGCATTGTGGCATTGGAGCTGCGGGTAGATTCACTCTGGTGCATCCACGATGCTGAGAATGACGTGAATAGCACGTTTAGTGAGTTGGTCTTACCGCAGGTAAAGAGTACACAGCCAGATAGGGAATGGGTGACCAACAGGAAGAGCAGTGCAAGGAATGTTGTGCAGGGGTCCCCTGCGGTCATCCCCCTGCAAAACAGATACACCGCTTTGGGTACTGTTGAGGGGGATGATTCATCAGGGGAGGGCAGCAGCAGCCAAGTGCATGGCACCGTGGCTGGCTCTGCTGCACAGGAGGGCAGGAAAAAGAGTGGGAGAGCTATAGTGATAGGGGATTCGATTGTAAGGGGAATGGATAGGCGTTGCTGTGGCCACAAGCGAGACTCCTGGATGGTATGTTGCCTCCCTGGTGCAAAGGTCAAGGATGTCTCGGAGCTGGTGCAGGGATGAGGTCCTACGAGATGAATTTAGGGAGCTAGGAGCTAAATTAAAAAGTAGGACCTCAAAAGTAGTAATCTCATGATTGCTAACTGTGCCACGTGCTAGTCAAAGTAGGAATCGCAGGATAGCTCAGATGAATACGTGGCTTGAGGAGTGGTGCAGAAGGGAGGGATTCAAATTTCTAGGATATTGGAACCGGTTCTGGGGGAGGTGGGACCAGTACAAACCAGATGGTCTGCTCCTGGGCAGGACCGAAACCAATGTCCTAGGGGGAGTGTTTGCTAGTGCTGTTGGAGAGGAGTTAAACTAATATGGCAGTGGGGGTGGGAACCTATGCAGGGAGACAGAGGGAAATAAAATGGAGGCAGAAGCAAAAGATAGAAAGGAGAATAGTAAAAGTGGAGGGCAGAGAAACCCAAGGCAAAAAACAAAAAGGAACACTTTACAGCAAAATTCTATAGTGGCAAAGTGTGTTAAAAAGGCAAGCCTGAAGGCTCTGTGCCTCAATCCGAGCAGTATTCAGAATTAGGTGGACGAATTAACTGCGCAGATAGCAGTTAACGGATATGATGTAATTGGCATCACGGAGACATGGCTCTAGGGTGACCAAGGCTGGGAACTCAACATCCAAGGGTATTCCACATTTAGGAAGGATAGACAGAAAGGTAAAGGAGGCGGGGTGGCATTGCTGGTTAAAGAGGAAATTAATGCAATAGTAAGGAGGGACATTAGCCTGGATGATGTGGAATCGGTATGGGTGGAGCTGCGGAATACCAAAGGGCAGAAAACGCTAGTGGGAATTGTGTACAGACCACCAAACAGTAGTAGTGAGGTTGGGGACAGCATCAAACAAGAAATAAGGGATGTGTGCAATAAATGTACAGCAGTTATCATGGGCGATTTTAATCTACATTTTGATTGGGCTAACCAAACTGGTAGCAATGCGGTGGAGGAGGATTTCCTGGAGTGTATTAGGGATGGTTTTCCAGACCAATAGGTCGAGGAATCAACTAGAGAGCTGGTCATCCTCGACTGGGTGATGTGTAATGAGAAGGGACTAATTGGCAATATTGTTGTGCGAGGCCCCTTGGGGAAGAGTGACCATAATATGGTAGAATTCTTTATTAAGATGGAGAGTGACACAGTTAATTCAGTAACTAGAGTCCTGAACTTAAGAAAAGGTAACTTCGACGGTATGAGGCGTGAATTGGCTAGAATAGATTGGCAAATGATACTTAAAGGGTTGACAGTGGATAGGCAATGGCAAACGTTTAAAGATCACATGGATGAATTTCAACAATTGTACATCCCTGTTTGGAATAAAAATAAAACAGGGAAGGTGGCTCAATCGTGGCTAACAAGGGAAATTAAGGATAGTCCAAGGAAGAGACATATAAATTGGCCAGAAAAAGCAGCAAACCTGAGGACTGGGAGAAATTTAGAATTCAGCAGAGGAGGACTAAGGATTTAATAAAGAGGGGGAAAATAGAGTACGAGAGGAAGCTTGCCAGGAACATAAAAAATGACTGCAAAAGCTTCTATAGATATGTGAAGAGAAAAAGATCAGTGAAGACAAACGTAGGTCCCTTGCAGTCAGATTCAGGTGAATTTATAATGGGGAACAAAGAAATGGCAGACCAATTGAATAAATACTTTGGTTCTGTCTTCACGAAGGAAGACACAAATAACCTTCCGGAAATACTAGGGCCCGAGGGTCTAGTGAGAAGGAGGAACTGAAGGATTTCCTTATTAGGCGGAAATTGTGTTCGGGAAATTGATGGGATTGAAGGCCGATAAATCCCCGGGGCCTGATAGTCTGCATCCCAGAGTACTTAAGGAAGTGGCCCTAGAAATAGTGGATGCATTGGTGATAATTTTCCAACAGTCTATCGATTCTGGATCAGTTCCCATGGACTTGAGGGTAGCTAATGCAACACCACTTTTTAAAAAGGGAGGGAAGAGAGAAAATGGGTAATTATAGACCAGTTAGTCTGACATCAGTAGTGGGGAAAATGTTGGAATCAATCAGTAAGGATGAAATAGCAACGCATTTGGAAAGCAGTGACACGATCGGTCCAAGTCAACATGGATTTATGAAAGGGAAATCATGCTTGACGAATCTTCTGGAATTTTTTGAGGATGTAATTACCAGAGTGGACAAGGGAGAACCAGTGGATGTGGTGTATTTGGACTTTCAAAAGACTTTTGACAAGGTCCCACACAAGAGATTGGTGTGCAAAATCTAAGCACATGGTATTGGGGGTAATGTACTGACATGGATAGAGAACTGGTTGGCAGATAGGAAGCAGAGAGTCGGGATAAACGGGTCCTTTTCAGAATGGCAGGCAGTGACTAGTGGGGTGCCGCAGGGCTCAGTGCTGGGACCCCAGCTCTTTACAATATACATTAATGATTTAGATGAAGGAATTGAGTGTAATATCTCCAAGTTTGCAGATGACACTAAACTGGGTGGTGGTGTGAGCCGTGAGGAGGACGCTAAGAGGTTGCAGGGTGATTGGACAGGTTAGGTGAGTGGGCAAATGCATGGCAGATGCAGTATAATGTGGATACATGTGAGGTTATCCACTTTGGGGGCAAAAACACAAAGGCAGAATATTATCTGAATGGCGGCAGATTAGCAAAAGGGGAGGGGCAACGAGACCTGGGTGTCATGGTTCATCAGTCATTGAAAGTTGGCATGCAGGTACAGCAGGCGATGAAGAAGGCAAATGGTATGTTGGCCTTCATAGCTAGGGGATTTGAGTATAGGAGCAGGGAGGTCTTACTGCAGTGTACAGAGAACTCACCTGGAATATTGTGTTCAGTTTTGGTCTCCCAATCTGAGGAAGGACGTTCTTGCTATTGAGGGAGTGCAGCGAAGGTTCACCAGACTGTTTCCAGGGATGGCTGGACTGACTTATGAGGAGAAACTGGATCATCTGGGCCTTTATACACTGGAGTTTAGAAGGATGAGAGGGGATCTCATAGAAACGTATAAGATTCTGACTGGACTGGATAGGTTAGATGCGGGAAGAATGTTCCCGATGTTGGGAAAGTCCAGAACCAGGGGACACAATCTTAGGATAAGGGGTAGGCATTTTAGGACTGAGATGAGGAGAAACTTCTTCACTCAGAGAGTTGTTAACCTGTGGAATTCCCTGCCGCAGAGAGTTGTTGATGCCAGTTCATTGGACATATTCAAGAGGGAGTTAGATATGGCCCTTATGGCTAAAGGGATCAAGGGGTATGGAGAGAAAGCAGGAAAGGGGTACTGAGGGAATGATCGGCCATGATCTTATTGAATGGTGGTGCAGGCTCGAAAGGCCGAATGGTCTACTCCTGCAACTATTTTCTATGTTTCTATGGGTCCAAGTTTCGGGCCGCGCCTAGAACGGCGCAGCCCCGACCTGGACGCCCGTTTTTCGCGCCACAAAGTGCGCCTAAAAAAAACTTACAGATTCTCCGGCTCCCTGCTGGTCCTCTGGAGCTGGGCGCGGCACAGCACGAGCTGTAGGGGGCGGAGCCAGGTTCCTGCGCTGAAAACAGTGCTGGGACCTCTGCACATGCGCGCTACAGTGGGCGCGCATGTGCAGTAGCTCCAGGTGCCCCAAACTGTGTGGTAGGGGCCCGAAGCACACAGCCCCTAGCCCTGGCCGAATGGCCTTACTCGGGCTGCGTGCATAAGGCTGCCTCCCACGCCCAGCTCCTGCTTCCTCCTGACCCGACTCGACTCCCGCTTCCCCCCCCCCACCCCCCCGCCCCTGGACCCGACCCGACCCCAACACTGACCCGACTCCCGCTCCACCGCCCCCCCCCAGCCCCCGAACCGGACCGGACCGACACCCCGGACTGGACCCGACCTGCGCTCCCCCCCTCCCCACCCAACCTGACCTCCCTCTCCCTCCCTCCCTACCCAACCTGACCTTCCTCTCCCTCCTTCCCTCCCCCCCACCCCACCCCCGACCCGAACCGAACCGGCCTCCCTCCCACTACCCCCCCGACCCGACCCGTGCTCCCGACCCCCCCCCCACCCAGACCGGACCCGACCCAACCTGACCTCCCTCTTCCCGCCCCCGACACGAACTGACCCGACCCGACCTCCCTCTGCCCCCCCCCCCTGCCGACCTGAACCGAACCGAACCGACCCGACCCGACCCGCGCTCCCTCCCTGCCCCCTACCCGAACCAACCCGACCTCCCTCCTCCTCCCCCCGACCCGACCCATGCTCTCGACCGCCCCCCCCACCCCTCCGGACCGGACCTGGCCCGACCCGACCTCACTCCCCTCCCCGACCCGAACCGCGCTCCTGACCCTGACCCGCGCTCCCCCCCGACCCGACCCGCGCTCCCGACCCCTGATCCCGGACCCGATCTGACCCAACGCCACCTACCTGTAAATCTGGTGCTGGGGACGGGCCCTGCCCGAAGTCTTGGGCCCGGCCGGGCCCAGCCCGTTCAGCCTCCCTCCCCCTTCTCCTTCCCCTCCCCCACTCCATCCCCCCTTCTCCTCCCCCCCCTTTCCCCTTCTCCTCCCCCCCTTCTCCTCCTCCCCCTTCCCCTTCTCCCCCCTTCCCTTTCTCCTCCCCCCTTCTCTCCCCCCTCCCCCTTCCCTCCCCCTTCTCCCCCATCCCTCCTCCTTCCCTCCCTCCCCCTCTGCCTCCCTCCCTCCCCTCCCCCTGTTCCCCCCCTCTCCCTCTACCCCCCTCCTCCCCCTCCACTCGCTGTCAGAAACACAGACACTGACAGACAGAGAGTGAGAGACACACACAGACAGACAGACAGAGAGATAGAGACACTGACAGAGACACAATGGGGGGGGGGGCGGGCATCCCAGCACACTGTTGCAGGGCTCCCGGTGCTGCAGTCGATAAGTAGAAAATGTTTTATTTATTGAATTTTAAAAAAAATTATTTCTTATTAATTTTTTTTGACTGATTTATTGATGTTTTTATCATTTATTATTGATGATGGCTCTTTATTTGTAAAACTGATGTGTTTAATGTTTGTAAACTTCCCTTTAAACCCTCCCCACCCCCCCCCATTCCCTACGCCTGATTTGTAACCGACGCCTGATTTTCTAAAGTGTAGACAAGGTTTTTTCGAGTGTACAAAAATCTTCACTTACTCCATTCTAAGTTAGTTTGGAATAAGTTTTCACTGCCGAAACTTTGAAAACAGGCGTAAGTGGCCGGACACGCCCCCTTTTGAAAAAAAAATTCTGTTCCAAAGTGAAACTGTTCGAACTGACTAGAACTGGAGCAAACTAAATGCCGAGAATTTGAATTTCTAAGATACTCCGTTCTACACCGTTCCAAAAAATCAGGAGCAACTGAGGCTGAAACTTGGGCCCTATGTTTCAACCTTCTTATCAATTCCCCTGACATTCCTTCCCTGATTTCTCTTCCTTCTAGTCCTCTTCAATCTCACCTTACAACCCCGCCACTTCAAAAAGTTCACTTGGTTCATTTCCTTGTCTCCCTCATCAAGGACAAGATCACCTGAAACTCCATTATCCTCACTCTTTGCTCCTCCAGTTCTGATCTACCATGCACCCCCTCCTTTGTGGAAGAACTGTCAGATGTCTGAGCAATACTCTCAGGAACTTTTTACCTTAACCCCCCGCCCCCCCACCCGCCCTGATACTTTTCTCCCCACCTTTAAAAGCCTTCGCAAAACCTATATTTTCAATTATTCTTTTAGTCAACTCTGCTAACTCTTCCACTATTGCTTGACATTGGTTACTTCTGTGAAGTGCCTTGAAAAGTTCTGCCTTAAAGATGCTATATAAATGCAAGATGTTGTTTAGTTAAAAAGTTAATTACAGCGCCTGAAATATTTTTCTCTTCCCAAATTGAAGGAATACAATATACAAAAGTCCTCCACAAGGAGATCATAAACCATGTGACACAATTGTGATACGATTAATTTAAACATGTTTTGTGTTATGGAATGCAGGGCATTGAGTAACCAGCATAAAAGGCTTGTTGTGCCAGGTTTAGAATACAGTCTGTGAACAATGCCTCAGCTTCCTTCAGTTCAGGAATGAAAAACAAAATCAACCTACACCACTGAAAATTACAACCTCTCAACAGTTATGCAGTCTATTTGTTTTTTTTTAATCGTCACTTCTCTTGCTCTAACCAAATTCCTTTCAGTCTAACGTCTGCCGATAGAGGCATGTGAAAGCAATCCCCATAACCAATTCAACACTTCATTTTTTTTAGCTGTCCAGTTAACCCTTTCATTACTTTTTTTCCAACCTCACTTTCCTGTCCAAAGTACTTGGACGTGTTGTTGCCTCCCAAATCCGTGATCATCTTTCCATGAATTCAACGTTTAAATCCCTTCGATCTTGCTTTCGCCCCTGCCACATTACTGAAACTGCTCTCATCAAAGTCACAAATGACGTCCTTTGTGACTGTGACAAAGGTAATCTATCCCTCCTCGTCCTTCTGGACCTGTCTGCAGCCTTTGACACAGTTGACCACTCCATCCTCCTCCAACGCCTCTCCACCAATGTCCAGCTAGGTGAGACTGCACTCGCCTGGTTCCATTCTTATCTATCTAATCGTAGCCAGAAAATCTCCAGCAATGGCTTCTCTTCCCACTCTCGCATCATTACCTCTGGTGTCCCCCAATGATCTGTCCTTGGTCCCCTCCTATTTCTCATCTATATGCTGCCCCTTGGTGATATCATCCGAAAACATGGAGTCAGTTTTCACATGTACGCAGACAACACCCAGCTCTACCTCTCCACCACTTCTGTCAACCCCTGCTTGGTATCTAAATTGTCAGATTACTTGTCTGACATCCAGTACTGGATGGGCAGAAATTTTCTCCAATTAAATATTGGGAAGACCAAAGCCATTATCTTTGGTCCCCGCCACAAACTGCATTCCCTAACCACTGACTCCAGCCCTCTCCCTCACATCAATCTGAGGTTGAACTGTTCGCAACTGAGGTGTCATATTTGACGCTGAAATGAGTTTCCAGCCACATATCCGTGGCATAACTAAAACCGCTTTTTCCACGTCAGTAACATTGCCTGCCGCTACCCCTGCCACAGCTCTTCTGCTGCTGAAACCCTCATTCATGTCTTTGTTACTTCTAGACTTGACTGCTCCAACTCACTCCTGGCAGGCCTTCCACATTCACACTACGTAAACTTGAAGTCATCCAAAACTCAGCAGCCCGTGTACTAACCCACACCAACTCAAGATCACCCATAACCCCTATGCTTTCTGATCTACATTGGCTCCCAGTTAAGCAATGCCTCGATTTCAAAATTCTCATCCTTGTTTACAAATCACTCCATGGACTTGCCCCTCCCTATCTCTGTAATCTTTTTACGGCCTCACATTCCCACAAGATGTCTGCACTCCTCAAATTCTGGCCTCTTGAATATCCCTCATTATAACTGCTCAATCATCGGTGGACATGCCTTCAGCTGCCTGGATCCTAAGCTCTGGAACTCTCTCCCTAAACCTCTCCGCCTTGCTACTTCTCTTTCCACATTTAAGACGCTTCTTAAAACCTACCCAACTTTGGTGAACTATTTGAACCTGAGCTGAGGTTTTGACCTCACATCCACTCTATCACAAAGACTTCTTAATTGCATCTCTAGAATATCCACAACCTCTGCCCCTACATTGGCTTCCAGTCCAAAGCCTCAAATTTAAAATTCTCATTCTTGTGTTTGAATCCTTTCGTGGCCTCACCACTCCTTATCTCAGTAATCTCCTTCAGCCCTGAAATCCAAACTCAAACTCTTCGTTCCTCTGATTCGTGTGCATTCTCCCTTTCTTGGTCCCACAATTCTGGGCTATGTCTTCAGCCACATTGGCCTCACACTATGGAATTCACTGCACCTCTCTACCTTCCTCTCCTTCAAGGTGTCAGCCTTGACTCAGTGGGTAGCACTCTTGCCTCCAAGTCAGAAAGTTGTGGGTTGAAGTCCCACTCCAGAGACTGGAGCACAAAATCTAGGGTGACATTTCAGTGCAGTACGGAGGGAGTGCTGGTGCCATACCAGTCTGATACATAGCATTGGACTTGGATGTTTAGAACATCATTGTTGCTGGGATATCGCAAGTCACACTTTGCAAGTCTTTCCACATTACTGAAGGCAAATATCAAACATCAATCTGATGAGGAAACTCAGACCTTGACTGACAATTGCTAGAAAGTTACCGGATGACCATGGATTAGAAGATACCATATCCAGGGGTTGATGCCTATGATTAGGTTGCAGGGAGATAAACAGATGGAACTGAAGCTCTGAAACCAGAAACTCAGCTTGGTTCTCTCCAAAAGGTCTTGGACATCTTGCTACCAAAAAGAAAATTTAATTTGGTCAACCATATCAACATCAACATCAATCACTCCCAGATCAATTAGATGCAACATAAACCTCCTCCAACTCTACCCTAATAACGTGCCTCGGCCCCAAACTTAGAAGAGCATGCCTGTTGCAGCAGTATTGCAACATAATTTGCTGAAGCAGGGCATCTAACAACATTTGCCATTAGTTAGACTTGTCCTTGCATGTTTAGGTTTTGAATGTTTTGCATGGCAAGTTGCTGAAAGTTCAAGCTGATAACATCGCAGTGAAGGAAACAGGGCATCTGGGACCTGAGTGAACAGAACAAGTGGCTGTGTATCTCCTTAACCAATCAGATTCAAGGATTGTGAAATGAACAATGCAAGGACTGAGGAGGAAGTGTAAATTAGAGAGGGTGAATTCAATATTAAATCAGGTACAGAAATATAAATAAAGAAAGGGATAGAGAGATTGGATTAAGAAAGAGAGATAAAAGGAGCCAGAAAGGAAAAGTAAAAAAAATTAAAATTTTACATTTTTTAAATCTCCAACAACAATTAACACCCGAAGGAATGAGACTCCACAAATAGTTCATTTTCAGTGCCAAAGAGGTTGTCTGGCAATAATTAAAGTTTATCTTGTCGTTAAAAGGGTACTTAGATTGAAATGGACAAGACTTAACTTTCTGTGGCGAGTTTAGTTTGTGTTTAATGCTCAAATTCAACAACTTCATGCCATTCAATGCATTTTAATAGTGAGGCAGTCGGCAAAATGCTCCTTTCATGAAGCTAATGGTGGGGTGGTGCATCTCAGACAGTAACTTTTGGATATTGGCATTTAATCGCACATCTACCTCTCGCCTGAAGTTGCTGTACCATTTGCACATAAATAACAGGGAGCGCCATTCACCTCGCCGTTATTTCGACAGCAAATTCTGGCTCATTGTACTTCAATATCCTATACCTGCCTCTCTGAGTGATTGTCAATTTTTGCGAGTTAGTGCCAAATTGGGGCAATTTATATTGTCAGTCACTATGACCTGTGTTAAGACTGCCCAAACTTCTTTACAGATGATCTTTACAGAATGTAGATTTTTCCCCATCTTGAGCCACTAACCATGCCCAGCAACAGGTAGGCAATCAGCTCCAAGGCCACCACCCATAATACTTTATAACTCGCTGCTAAAGAGTGCAAGAGCACCCGGAGTAGACTTGTTCTACCATTTTCTCTTCCTTTCTTAGGAACACATTACATTTGTATATGATTCTCCTAAATGACCTAAGATTGGGAACTTACCGCTTGGGAATCAATCATGAGTGGGGAGTCAAACTCATGCCCCATGACACTGCAGTAAAACTCATCAAATCTGAATTTTAACGATTGCATCTGGAAGGTGATTTTTAAATTTTCCAGCATGTACAACAGACTAAGCAATCAGCAAATATTAATCTGAATGTTATCTATCAATCATACAACAACAACAACTTGTACCTATATAGCACCTTTAACATAGTGAAATGTCCCAAGGTACTTCACAGGAATATTATGAGATTTTAAAAATTGACACCGTGTCACATAAGTAGAAGTTAGCGCAGGTGACCAAAAGCTTGGTCAAAGAGGTATATTTTAAGGAGCATCGCGAGAGAGGAAAATGAGATAGAGAGGCAGAGATGTAGGCAGGGAGTTCCAGAGCTTGTGGCCTGGGCAACAGAAGGCATGGCCATCAATGGTTGAGCAATTATCAGGAATGTTCAAGAGGGCCGAATTAGAGGATTGCAGACATCTCGGGGGGTTGTGGGGCTAGAGGAGATTACAGAGAAAGGAAGGGGTGAGGCCATGGAAGGATTTGAAAATAAGGATGAGAATTTTGAAATCGAGACGTTGCTTAACCGGAAGCCAATGTAGGTAGGCGAGCACAGGGGTGATGGGTGAGCGGAACTTGGTGCGTGTTAGGACACGGGCAGCCGAGTTTTGGATCACCTCTAGTTTACATAGGGTAGAATGTGGGAGGCCAGCCAGGAGTGCATTGGAATAGTCAAGTCTAGAGGTAACAAAGGCATGGATGAGGGCTTCAGCAGTGGATGAGCTGAGGCAAGGGCAATGCCTGACAAATAGAATATCAATAAAACAGACATCTGACTTCATCTATCATATTTGACAGCTTACCCACAACAGCCTGCCCACTAGGTTGAGTAGTCAGGATGTTACTCTAGTTTAATGTAAAGTGTAGAAAATATGCCATTTTATGTCAGCATCACCAAGTTAATGCTATTAAATTCAGCTTTGTGTTTGCATGCCGCTGTGTCTGTAGGGCAGCATATCGATTCCCAGACTGTCTGGCAGGTGGAATAATGTAATACATATCTGTGTTTTCTGCATACAGTGTAAGGACGTATTCCATATTTAAAGACCAAGGACTCAACATTTAAAAAGCTAGGACATTACATCAAACACAAAGTTCATTCCCATCAAGTTTGAAAACTAAATTCATCTATTTAAGAACAGAAGTCAACAGTTCATACAATAATAAATAAAAGTTAGGGAACAGTTAATTGGGAGTTTGTGCTGAAAAATCACTACATCACAGCCATAACACTAAAACATTAGTCTTGTGATAAGAGCCTTTGCTTCTGTATGCTATTGGTCGGTAATAGAAGTAATAAAAATGACATAGAATGTACTGAGCATAGTGTTCAGATAAATGAACACAATAAACTTGCCTCAGTAATGTTGCAACCATTAATTCTTGAGCTGAAGTATAATGGCAGCCATTGGCAGGAGTGTGAACCACAGTCAGCACAATAACAGAACCAAAGCAATAAAGCCAAATGGGAAAACGAAGAGAAAAATACAGGCTCCTTGGACTGATTTCGAGTTATAATTTAATCTCAGGCCTCAACTGAAAGCTAAAAATCATTCAAGTCTCGCCCTCAAAGAATGATATCATCTAAACCCCTATATTAGATTACAGCCTTGTAACCACTCCTAAGTATCATTCATTCTTCATTGAATTCAATACAAGGATGTTATACAGCACTATTTATAACAATATAGTAGCAAGTCTTTATCATAATTATTTTTAGAAACTGGATCAATATTTTATGCAAGATGTACAGTAACTGCACAATTGGACAGGACTTTGAAAATTTAACACAGAATAAATGTTAAAGATCATCTCTCACACATACAAGCATGTACGTTTCAATACCCTAGTAATTAATTATCACTCCTATTAAAAACCATGAGAGCTTTAATTATCTGTTGGCTCAATATTGTTCGTGTACATATGCTACATACATTTTACAGCTAACTACCAAGGAAGTTCTAATATGATGAATATTTTTATATTTCTCATCTATCTAAACAGAAATATAAAACAACTTGGCTGCACCATATATGATGATACAGCTCTGACCTTAAAACAAATGTACAAAACATTGCTTTGCGAAGATATTTGAGTCTGCAGTGTTCTTCTCTGAATGTTAACAAAAGCTATGAATAAATAAAAATATATAATCCCCTGTTTAGCACTAACTGTTTTGATCCAGTTATTTAAATATCACAGTAATCTATCTCGAAATGAGCCAAGTGCAGCTATCACTGTAATTCGACGAATATTGCTGTTGTTAGGTGAGAGGACTATCTGTGCGATATAGAATACTAAATAGACCCCACACTTCTATTTCTATAATTTATAAACACCATTTATTGCTAAACAGTAAAATGCCTGCTCATACTGGAATCTGTCTCGCAAGGAACGTAAGGAAATATATTCAGTTTGTGGTGCTATAGTGTCATCTACTGGTAAGTGACTAGAATCCTTTCCTGTTTTTATGTGCTGTCATTTTCCATATCAGTTGCTTATGTATATCATTAAAGGTTTTGGCCCGAGCACATGTTCTTAAAGCATTGCACTTGAAAGGCATCACATGTTAATAGGGCAAAAATTGTTATTGGCTCAAAATAGAGCATCAGTTAAATTTAGTCATGAGACTAACTTAATGAGACTAACTTAATGAGAACCAATCAAAAAGCAGTTCCATTTACTAAGACGGTAGGAAATGCCATCAATCAGCTGCCAACAACAACCAGCTGAGTAGCATAGTCAATAAACTCCCCGCTGGAGTGGAACTAAACTACAGAACCAGTGGGAACCTGTTCAACCTGCGCCGTCTCCAGGCCAGATCCAAGATCACCTCAATCTCTGTCGTTGAGCTGCAGTACGCAGACGAAGCCTGCGTCTGCGCACATACAGAGGCTGAACTCCAGGACATAGTCGATGTATTTACTGAGGCATACGAAAGCATGGGCCTTACGCAAAACATCCGTAAGACAAAGGTCCTCCACCAGCCTATCCTCGCCGCATAACAATGCCCTGCAGTCATCAAGATCCAAGGCGCGGCTCAGGACACCGTGGACCACTTCCCATACCTCGGGAGCCTCTTATCAACAAGAGCAGACATTGATGACGAGATTCAACACTGCCTCCAGTGCGCCAGTGCAGCCTTCGGCTGCCTGAGGAAAAGAGTGTTCGAAGACCAGGCCCTCAAATCGGCCACAAAGTTCATGGTCTACTGGGTAGTAATACCCGCCCTCCTGTATGGCTCAGAGACATGGACCATGTACAGTAGACACCTCAAGTCACTGGAAAAATACCACCAACGATGTCTCTGCAAGATCCTACAAATCCCCTGGGAGGACAGACACACCAACATTAGCGTCCTCGACCAGGCCAATATCCCCAGCATCGAAGCACTGACCACACTTGATCAGCTCCGCTGGGCAAGCCACATTGTCCGCATGCCAGACACGAGACTCCCAAAGCAAGCGCTCTACTCGGAACTCCTTCGTGGCAAACGAGCCAAAGATGGGCAGAGAAACGTTACAAGGACACCCTCAAAGTCTCCCTGATAAAGTGCAACATCCCCACCGATACCTGGGAGTCCCTTAAGACCGCCCTAAGTGGAGGACGTGCATCTCGGAGGGCGCTCAGCGCCTTGAGTCTCATCGCCGAGAGCATTCAGACATCAAGCGCAGGCAGCGGAAAGAGCGTGCGGCAAACCTGTCCCACCCTCCCTTACCCTCAACGAAACTGTCCTACCCACCCTTTCCCTCAACGACTATCTGTTCCACCTGTGACAAGGACTGTGGCTCTCGTATTGGACTGTTCAGCCACCTAAGAACTCATATTTTAAGAATGGAAGCATGTCTTCCTCAATTCTGAGGGACTGCCTATGATGATGATGATGATGATGATGATGATGATGATGATGATGAACAACAACCAGAAAACCAACCAATTCACTCACTTTTTTCCAAAAGTTTTTAGTGTCTATCTTGATGGAACGCAAACTCCAATAAAGGCCACAAAAAGTAACATTTATTGTGTAATAAAAATGTAAATATTCTTTTAAAATTCATCAAAATAAAGTTACTAATAAACTTCCTTATAGTTTGCTATAAAACCTCTTGCATAATTTTCTCCCCATAGGCCTCCAGTCTCTCCTAAGCCTGGGACTTGAGTTGGTTACCTTTCTGAACCTTGTTTCATTTATTGTCATTTCCCTTCCAGATTTCAGTCAGCCACTTGGCTCACATTATCTGACTACTCCTGCTCAGTTTCCCGTTGCGAGCTCTAGGTCATAATATTTCAAAAAAGGCCATCCCTGTGTACCTAATCACTAGAAAAGGATTCCAAGGAGCCTCTGCATACCTGCGCCCAACACACACAGCAGTCAAGGCAGCATCACCTCATCCTGTAACCTCCTCCTTGGGCTTTTTCTGGGCCACCCTCATTATATCATTCTGTATGCTCTCTGGCCACAGATTGAAGATCAGCATAATCCAGCCACATGTTTTTGTAAATGGATCAGCCACATGTTTTGTTAATTATCGCAACAGATTGGCAGTCATGAATTACTCTGGCTTCTCCCTGTAGTTGCCAATGGATCATGGCTGCTCTCGCCAGCCAAAGAGCACTCTACCTCCTCCCGGCAGCCAGGGACATCTCTCTCTGCTCCTACCAGCTGTAGCCTTTGTCTGTGCTTCTGGTTTCTCAGCTGTGTCCTGGCCCTCTCCTATTCCAAAGTTGTCCCACCATTCTGTCTCCTCTCTCCTTGCCCTGCGCAAAAGGTCCCGGGCCCATCACCAACATACATCGGAATATCACAGGTGCACTGTACAATTCTCCATCCATTGAGGTTCCCAGCTGCCAGTAAATACTCAGAATATTACCCCCTATGTATTTATGAACTATTTGAACAGAAACTCATGGCAATGAACATTTGTTTTCATTCGACAGAGCCATGATAGATTTCACACAGTTCAATTAACACAGTGTTTTTTGAAGCCTTGTTCAGAAGAAAAGAGGCATTGGGCAGAGATGGAAGTTACTGAGTGTGCTGCGACTAAGAGACATTGCCACTTGCTTGGCATTTGGTTGAACCAGCCGTACAGAAAGCAAAATACTGCAGGTGCTGGAAATCTGAAACAAGAACAGAAAATGCTCGAAAGACTCAGCATGTCAGGCAGAGTGTGTGGAGAGAGAACACAAGCTGACCTTTCATGTACAGAATCCTTTCTCCGAACTGGAGGATATTACAGATGAACAGCATTTAAAAAGGAATAGAACAAGGGAAAAGGGTGGGGGTCATTCTACTTATTTCCCTGTGCACGTGCCTTTTTAATTATTCCCCATGCGCATGTTCTGTTCCTTTTTAAATGCTATTTATCTGTAATGTGCTCTGGTTTTAAGAAAGAGTTCTACATGTGAAATGTCGACGTGCTCCGCATCGACAGATGCTGCCTGACCTGCTGAGGTTTACCAGTATTTTCTGTTTTTGTTCAATCAGTCCATTAGCTCTTTATCAAAGATTTGTGATTTAAACACAACGAACCGGGTCATGAGCAAATCTGTAAAGTAAAATACACACCCAGGAAGGTGGAGTGTAAAACGGATAAGAGAATATGTTAAGACTAATTCCTTACAATTTCATCTAAATAAACACGACCGGCTGATGGTATATTAAAAGCAAATGGTTTGTAGAAACATGAAAATCTGTTTCATTTGTACATTAATCATTGTATAATCTCTTTGAGGCACACATTAGGGAAAAAAAGCCTTTTACCTAAGTGAGATCTCAAGTCTTCATTGACCTACACATAATTGTAATCCACATCCAGGCCTGCTGAGGACTTAGATGGATTTCTGGAATCAAATTATTCGCTCTGGGTGGGTGAAAGATCAAACATTTAAAAAAAAGCAATTTTGTTTTCAATAATTAATAAATTATATTATTATTTTAACAAATACTGATCTGACTTCTGGGATTTCTCCTTAGAATTATCTAAAAAATTTGGCAACTGAATGCATTCAGATGTCAATTCCCAGCTCATGCACAGAGCTGCAGCCATTGTTTTTAAAGTTTATGGGGGGCGGGCGGGGGGGGGGGAAATTGCGCAATGCCCCGATTGGGGGCGGTAAGAACTGCGAGGCGGGAGTTCCTGCGCCAGGCGTGGATGTCCTGCCCCACTCATGATATTGGGGTTACCGTCCCCGAGAGCAAGTGGAGCGCAAAATAATGCACTCAACTTGCTCTGTGGGGTGCAGGCGGGGCAGGAACAAGCAGAGAGGGGCGCAGTGCTACGCGACGGGACACGTAGCGCTGCCGCGTAGAAGGGGCATGGACCCTGCGGTCTATGATGCAACGGGCCGCGACCGGTAAGTTGGCTGATTTTTTTTTTGCTAGTGCCACCTCTCCTTTAACTAGCGCACCGCAACAGGACTACAGCATGTCGCCTGAAGCTATCGCTGTCAGCGCCTGGCGCAGCTTCTGGGGTCGCTCCTGAATTTTTGCTCGTGGCGAAAATGGGTCGCGGTGCACGCTGCTGACATCATCGACCCGCAGTGGAGCGGGATGCTACTGGTTACCGGAAATTAGCAGGAATCGGTAGTGGTGCCACACATATGGGTGAGATGTTATTTGCACTGCGTTAGCACCCACCGGGGGGCGCTAACAGGAGGTGCAAACGACCCCAATTTCTCCCTCACAGAATAATACCAGTCAGCCAATGTCTCAGGCTCCTCCGTTACCAACCCTAGATATGTCCTGTCCCACCAACAGAATAGACCCACCAGAGCTGAGGGCACAAGTGAGATACAATTGGAAGAGAATGGCCTGGGAGTCTGCAACATTGACTTTAGATAATACGGAATCTCCTGGCTTCAAGTCAAACAAACTTCCTGCTGATCATCACCTATGAACCCCTCTCAATTGATGAATCAGTATTCTTCCATGTTGACCATCGCTTGGGGGAAGCTCTGAGAGAACCAAGGGCATAGAATGTAATATGAGTTGGGATCTTCAATATGAACCAAGAGTGGCTTAGTAATACCACCACACACTGAGCTGGCTGAATCCTGAAGAACATAACTACCAGAATGGTCTGTATCAGATGGCTTAAGAACATAAGAAATAGGAGCAGGAGTAGGCCAAATCACCCCTCATGCCTGCTCCGCCATTCAGAAAAATCATGGCTGATCTTTGACCTCAACTCCACTTTTCCACCCGATCCCCATATCCTTTGATTCCCTTAGAGTCCAAAAACTATCAATCTCAGCTTTGAATATACAGAATGACTGATCATCCACAGTCCTCTCGGATAGAGAATTCCAAGGATTCACAACCCTCAACTTAGTCTCAAATGGCCTTCGCCTTATCCTGAAACAATGCCCCCTAGTTCTGGACTCTCCAGCCAGGGGAAACAGCCTCTCAGCACCTACCGTGTCAACATAAGAACATAAGAAATAGGAGCAGGAGTAGGCCCCTCGAGCCTGCTCGGCCATTTAACACGATCATGGACTCAGGTCCACTTCCCTGCCTGCTCTCCATAACCCCTTAATCTCTTATCATTTAAGAAACTGTCTATTTCTGTCTTAAATTTATTCAATGTCCCAGCTTCCACAGCTCTCTGAGGCTGCAAATTCCACAGATCCACAACCTTCTGAGAGAAGAAATTTCTCCTCATCTCAGTTTTAAATGGGCGGCCCCTTATTCTAAGATTATGCCCTCTAGTTCTCGTCTCCCCTATCAGTGGAAACATCCTCCCTGCATCTACCCTGTCAAGCCCCCTCATAATCTTATATGTTTCGATAAGATCACCTCTCATTCTTCTGAATTCCAATGAGTAGAAGCCCAACCCACTCAACCTTTCCTCATAAGTCAACGCCCTCATCTCCACAATCAACCTAGTGAACCTTCTCTGAACTGCCTCCAAAGCAAGGATATCCTTTCGTAAATATGGAAAGCAAAACTGCACACAGTATTCCAGGTGTGGCCTCACCATTACCCTGTAGCAAGACTTCCCTGCTTTAATACTCCATCCACTTTGCAATAAAGGCCAAGATTCCATTGGCCTTCCTGATCACTTGCTGTACCTGCACACTAACCTTTTGTGTTTCATGCACAAGTACCCCCCCAGTCCCGCTGTACTGTACTTTGCAATCTTTCTCCATTTAAATAATAACTTGCTCTTTGATTTTTTTCTGCCAAAAGTGCATGACCTCACACTTTCCAACATTATACTCCATCTGCCAAATTTTTGCCCACTCACTTAGCCTGTCTATGTCCTTTTGCAGATATTTTGTATCTTCCTCACACATTGCTTTTCCTCCCATCTTTGTATCATCAGCAAACGTGACTATATTACACTCAGTCCCTTCTTCCAAGTCGTTAATATAGATTGTAAATAGTTGGGGTCCCAGTACTGATCCCTGCGGCACCCCACTGGTTACTGATTGCCAACCCAAGAATGAACCATTTATCCCGACTCTCTGTTTTCTGTTCATTAGCCAATCCTCTACCCATGCTAATATATTACCCCCAACCCCGTGTACTTGTATCTTGTGCAGTTACCTTTTATGTGGCACCTTGTCAAATGCCTTCTGGAAGTCCAAATACACCACATCCACTGGTTCCCCTTTATCCACCTTGTTCATTACATCCTCAAAGAATTCTAGCAAATTTGTCAAACATAAATCCATGCTGGCTCTGCCTTACCGAATTTTGCTTTTCCAAATGTTCTGCTACTGCTTCTTTAATAATGGACTCCAACATCTTCCCAACCACAGATGTTAGACTAACTGGTCTATAGTTTCCTCCTTTTTGTCTGCCTCCTTTTTTAAATAGGGGCGTTACATTTGCAGTTTTCCAATCTGCTGGGACCTCCCCAGAATCCAGGGAATTTTGGTAAAATACAACCATTACATCCACTATCCCTGCCGCTACTTCTCTTAAGACCCTAGGATGCAAGCCATCAGGTCCAGGGGATTTATCTGCCTTTAGTCCCATTATCTTACTGAGTACCACCTCCTTAGTGATTGTGATTGTGTTCAGTTCCTCCCCCTCCTACATCCCCTTGACTATCCACTGTTAGAATATTGTTAGTGTCCTCTACCGTAAAGACTGATACAAAATATTTGTTCAGAGTTTCTGCCATCTTCATGTTCCCCATTACTAATTCCCCGGTCTCGTCCTCTAAGGGACCAACATTTACTTTAGCCACTCTTTTCCTTTTTATATATCTATAGAAACTCTTGCTATCTGTTTTTATATTTCGTGCTTGTTTACTTTCCAAGTCTATCTTTCCTTTCTTAATCATTTTTTTAGTCATTCTTTGTTGGCTTTTAAACGCTTTTCAATCTTCTGTCCTCTCACTAGTTTTGGCCACATTGTATGCCCTTGTTTTTAATTGGATACCGTCCTTTATTTCTTTAGTTAGCCATGGATGGCTATCTTTTCTCTTACGCCCTTATATGTTTCAATGAGATTACCTCTCATTCTTCTAAACTCCAGAGAGTGCAGGCCCATTCTACTCGGTCTCCCCTCATAGGACAACCCTCTCATCCCAGGACTCAATCTAATGAACCTTTGTTGCACCCCCTCTAAGGAAAGTGTATCCTTCCTTAGGTACAGAGACCAAAACTGTGCACAGTATTCCAGGTGTCATCTTACCAAAGCCCTGAACAATTGCAGCAAGACATCCTTACGATTGCACCACATAACATTTGCCTTCCTAATTGCTTGCTGTACCTGCAAGTTAACAAGGACACCCAAACCCTTCCAAACACCAATAGTTTCTCAAGCAAATTACTGTGGATGCCAATAGTCTCTCACCATTTAAAATATATTTATTTTTCTATTCTTCCTACCAAAATGAATAACCTCACATTTTCCCACATTATACACCATCTGCCACCTTGTTACCTGTCTATATCCCTTTGCAGAGTCTTTGTGTTTTCCTCACAGCTTACCTTCCCATCTAGCTCTGTAGTGAGAGAACCAAACAGGAGAGAGTAACCTACTTGACCTCATCTTCACCAACCTACTTGTCATAGACACTTCTGTCCACAATTGCATTAGCAGAAGTGATCACTGCACAGTCTTGTGACAACAATGTTTTGTCTCTATGGTGAGGGCATCTGCTATCATGTAGTGTGGCACTACCACCATACTAATTGGGAAAGACTTGGTACAGATCTAGCAGCCCAAAACCGGGCATCCATGAGGTGCTGTAAGCCATTTGCAACAGCAGAATTTATACCACCACAATCTGTAATCTCATGGCCAAGGTCATCTATCACTGTCATCACCATCAAGTTAGGATCCAACCATGGATCAATGCAGAGCGTATAACCAGGACAAATATGGAATATTGCTATAATAAGTCCTAGCCACAAAATACAGGACAAATCTAACCCAATCAGCAGTAAAGTGGTGGTAAGTGCCATCAATAGTGATACCTACACACCAATAACCTGCTTAGTGATGCTCAGTTCAGGTTTCACCAGAACCACTCGCCTCCATGCTCCATCATAGTCTTGATTCAGACATGGAAGCAAGAGCTGAATTGCAAGCAGTGATGAAAGTTGTTGACCTCTTTATCATTATTGTGTCAGCTGTGGCTCAGTTGGTAGCACCTTTGTCTCTGAGTCAGAAGGTTGTGGGTTTAAGTCCCACTCCAGAGATTTGAGCTCAAAAATCTAGGCTGACACTCCAGTGCTGTCTTTCAGATAAGACATTAAACCAAGGTCTGCTCTCCTGGATGGATATAAAAGATCCCATGGCACTATTTTGAAGAAGAGCAGGGGAGTTATCCCTGGTGTCCTGGCCAATATTTATCCCTCAGTCAACATCACTAAAAACAGATTATCTGGCCATTATCACATTGCTGTTTGTGGGAGTTTGCTATGTACAAATTGGACATTACAACTGTGACTACACTTCAAAAAATACTTCATTGGCTGTAAAGTGCTTTGGGTTATTGTGAGGTGATGAAAGATGCAATATAAATGCATGTCTTTCTTTGATTGTCAATAAGACCACCATCACCATGTTCCCCATCATCAACACTCACCAATCACCAAAATCTGAACTGGACACATCAATACAGTGGCTACAAGAGGAGGACAGCTGCTTGGTACTCTAATATGCGGCTCAGCTTGTAATGGTTGCTGTATTTTGTTGTTAAAATATAGCTTAAATCAATTTAGCTGAAAGACAATGATGAAAGACCAATATACTGATCAAAGTGGGGGGGTTCACCAGGAAATAATCCAGTAACGTAGGCCTGAAAAGTGTGAATGATCTGTAGGTATGACTCACGAGGTGGCTTATCCCAGTCTTTATCACATATTTTTCAGGATTTATCTCGTCAGAAGCATTTAGTAAATAATAATTTTGTTGGAAAATTTATGAGATACATCTTTAATTTTCCTCTGGTGAACACCATCTGCTTTAAAATTACATGATGTGCTTTGCAGGTTTGCAGTGGCACTGCTGAATATCGATTTGTGGAAGCTGTTGCAATACTCACACCAAGAACCTGGCAACCTGATAGATGGCGATGACAATTCCGTGTCTCAGTTATCAAATGAATGTGTTTAACTTTCTTGAATCAAGCGTATCTACTTGTGTTGTTTTGTGTTTTAGGAATGCGGCATCAAAGAGATGGGCTGGCCAACGATGGGAATGAGGCTGTGTATGGTATCCACTAGACCAAGCATAGCAGAAGGAGGAGGCTCACAAAGCCATTGAAAATAAGGCCATCAAAATAACTCGCAGGAATAAGCCCACATATGTGGCTTAATTATATGTAAACAAGGAAGTATATTGCTTGATCTGACCATATTCGCGAAGAGCTCAGCATTCAGATTGCTGTATTTCAAAGCAACTCAGGATATATTCATGCTATTCTCAAAATGACAGGGCCCCATCATAGCAGCAAGCACACACAGCTGGACCTAGTGGATTAGGAACCCTGTGCAAATTATCTAGTTAGGGCTGTCTGAGAGATACAGAGACAGACATAATTATTTTGACAACTATTCTTGTGAGGTGGGGTGGGGGGGCGGGGGGCAGGGTTATATTTCATGATGCACTTTCTCTGAAATTTCAATGCCATCAGAAATAGCAGACAAGCCCCTCCCCCACTCCCTTTTGCTGGCAACGCAAGAACACAATGTTGCTGCTGGTGACAGATGGATGCAGAAAAGAAGTGGATGGAAAAAAATAATTTCCTTCAAAATAAGTGACGTTGTGATCAAATAGCAATAATGGACCCCACCTGTGCTGTGGCCTCATCCTACAATTGGCTCATCTTTAATTCCCTGGTAGTGTACAGGCAACCAGCCATTGTTCCTTAATTAGAATTGCCAGGAGCATCACACTGAGGTTAGCCTTTCGAAGATGAACTGGAGTGATCAGCCATCAGCTGCTAACTATAGTCAAGCTTCAATATTACAAAGTCATCTTGTGGAGATTTGTAGCAATTCTGCTAATTATAATGGAACATTAGCCAGGAACCAGGGGAGATGTTTGTTACAGCAGGAAGTTTATAATAACTGTTCGTCAGAGCAAGATCTGACCATGAGTGAAGGCATAAATGTGGGTTTTTCCCAACAGTCAATAAAATATATTGAATACTGCATCCACTGTTGATTAGAGGTAACCTGTCCTATATGGTAATGAATAGAGAGCAAGGTTTGTATTGGCATGAGCTACTCCTAAATAAGTTTTGTGCCACTGTCTCTGGCATAATTCAATTCAATAGAAGATAAAGCCCACAACATATTTGGATCGCCCATAAGCGATTGTGTAGTATTATTGCAATGCTCCCTAATGCACAGCATGGAGAATTTTATGAAAGTTGCATTAGGGCAGTCAGCAATATTAGTTCAGAGATATTGAGCTATCTCATCAGCCTCAGACCCAGACTGCTGATCCTGCTAGACCAGAGGTGGTATACTATACAAGAACATGGATATGGGTACAGTAAAACCCTCACACCCAGTGTTCACAGTTCCAAAGTTTCTGGTAGACCCTTGTCTGTAAAAGAAAAATTTCAGTCAAGTGCATGAAGGGCCCGGAGTTAAAACACACCACATTAAATATTCATGCACTATTGTTGTAATCCATTAAAAAAACTATAAATAATATTTCCACGATGTCAAACTTTACAACACATCTTCGATGCAAAAGATACTGATCTTGGCCCCAAAGTAGCACCTACATTTCAAATATTGAAAGCACATTAATGTTAATCAGTCGAGTGCCAGAGGGGAAGGGGCTTCTGATGCTATAAAGGTTAGCACCAGATTACATACAATATTGACAACAAATCATAAAAATGGGAGTTCAGGCCCATTTTCAGCAACAAAGTTTGACCAGCAATGTATATTCTGCACAAGGATCCTTTAACGTTTAATCACATGGGATCAATAATTTGCTTGATGACATACTCCGAGTCCATCTGCATTGACAGGGGATAAGGCTCAGTTCATCTGTCACTGTGCTGTACGACAGGTGGTCAACTCTACACTGTATCAGCAAATGGGGTTTCTAAAAAGAGATTTAAAAAGCTAAACTGCCTGTGTGCTACATATAAAAGTAGCACTAAAATCAGTATGTGGCATTCAACTCAGAGTTTTCATAAATAACTACAACTAAAGCAGCTATTGGCTAAAATGGTATCTTTGGAATAATTGTCGAGGGAATCATTTGTTTTAATTAGATCACAAGCATTTTGATACCTGCATATCTTGTCAAACTGTGGCAAGTGCTCCTAAAAACAATGAACACCAGATCACCAATCTGGTTGTTTCATTAATCAAATGCGCTAAGCACACAACAGAATAGTCCAGACATCACATTCAGAGGCTGTAACCCTTTTTGATACAGTCCAGAATGTCATCTCAGATGGGTAACATCGAACTGCCTTTGAATATAGAATATCAATAAGCCAATATTTTACTTTCCATGCTACCAGATGCATTGACTGGCACTACAAATAAATCCATAGGGCTCTTAAAATTATCTCTCCCTAAATATAATGGCATTTCAAATGTCTAATGTTATATTCTGCCACAGTATAGTCAATGTAAGACCAGACAAATTGAATGAAATCATGATTAAAAGTCTACCTAATCAAAGAGACAAAACCAACCATGTGGAAATTAAAGCTGGCACGTCTGAGCCAACCTCAAGCTATCTGTCTGGCTCTGTCCCAGCTGAGAATTATAAAGATTTTTTAAATCCAGAACTAAAGCCAAAAGCAGCCCTGCATTTACTCTGCACAGGCAGTTTTCTACCACTAGATGCTGCCTTTGCGCTTTCTGACACAATCCCGTAAAGCAAGAGACGGCTTATCAAGCACATACTGAAATGCAATCTTCCAACCACCACCTTGGAGAGGATTTCCATGGTCACCCTCATGTACTCCATTTGCTAAATGTGATAATGCCTGTTACAGGTAGTAAATTTCCTGTTGCCTTTCCCCACTTCTTTTGCTGAAGTGCTTGTGAGGTATGTGATGAATGACTGTTTGGCACCAACCTTTAGTTACCTCACTCAAATGGCCATTCTTCATCTGTGAACCTAGACAGCAGGCTGCTCAAGGTCGGAGGGGGGCTGGAGCCCAGCTCAGCCTGATCGTGTCCTTGCCCAATAGCTCCAAGTGCAATCTTATGTAAGAGACAATGGATAGTGATCGGAAGCAGAAAATTCAGTTGATTTTTTTCCCCTCCCTAGCCAGAGGATACCAAGGAAAAACTTAGTTCACACAGCTACCCTTTCTGCTAACTCAGCACAGACCTGAAATCAAATCTGTGATATTTGTGGATTAAGGGATAGATTCTAACTGAGTTCACAGATGTTTCAATGTAGGACCTAATATTCCAGGTCCCGAACTGCATATTGAAGGGTGGAAGATGCCTGTGCGTGAAATTTTTTAACGTGTGGTGGCTGTTGTATACCAGCCACCACACGGGCTTGACAGAGCTGGGTCTTGGTCCAGTGGCAAGGATTAACCAAGACAACTGGAGACCAGCTCTGCTGCATGGACCTAGTGCGCACACATATCACAGTGTGGGCTGGCCCGTGCTGCCCCTGGGCCCTCACCTCTTCTGGGCCCTGAACTCACGCCTCTCCTGGGCCCCGATCACGTCGCTCTGCAATCTCTCGTCGCTCCTTCGCCCTGACCTCGCCGCACCTCTGCTGTTTGCCGCCTCTCCTGCTGTACCTGCCTGAGCTCCAATCAGTGACCTGGATTATGGTGACGTCCAGTCCAGTCACCCTCTTCACAGTCGTCACCCTCCCCGACTGGCTCGTGCTATACCTTGCAGTGGTATGCTCCTTTTATGGCCCCGACCTGCCGCAGAAGGTTTCTCGCAGGTCAGGGCCTCGCTGTGGGCTGGGTCGCCGCATCTCCGCTCCTTTTATGGCCCTGACCTGTCGCAGATTGTTCCTCGCAGGTCGAGGCCGATTCTAACTATCAGTGGGCTGACCGGCGGAGCACCAATAGTACCAGCAGGAGGCCTGGGGCACTTCGAAGGCCAGGCATCGTTTACATATTTGCGGCGGGCTGCAAGCGGCAAACAAGTGTCTTGATGCAGCTCACCGGCTCTGGGCTGGTGCAATATCAGATGGTCCAGAAGCCAACCCTTTCAGGTAGATTTGAGACAGGGTTGCTATCCAGGGTCCAACCTGGTCATAGGACCCCCTGATTTGCATAGATTAATGATGCTCCACCTGGTTCTGATGGTGCCTCAGCAGGCCAGCAGAAGGCCCTGAGTAAAATGGGAACGGAGTGGGTATGGGTCGCTGAGCCCACTTCCTCCATTTTAACTTCGCTACTGCCCCATTTCCGCTCGGCAGAGGGAGTTAAATTCTTCCCAAACTCTTTTAATCCAGTTATTCAGAGATGTTAGGAAAACATATTTTAATATGTTCTGCTATTTTGTTTAGGTGTTGAAGACTTAAGGTGAGAACTTGCAATAGCTTTAATTTCATTTGAGTTTTGATTCAGAAATCCAATCTAGGCATCTAGATCCACTTGGACAACGAGTTATATGAAAATATCTGGCTTACTCATCTGTCGCACATTGTACAACTTACTTCGCATATTGGCTGAAATTTATTAAACAGCTCAGGGACACTGAACACAGGAATTTGATTTGAGATGTGCATCATATTCGCTGTTTCTCAATAGTCTTAATGATTAAAATATCAATGTTCGCCGACATTTTTAAGATCACGATGCAAACAAAACGAAAGCTGAAAAGGTCACTCAAATGAAGGAGAAACTGGCGAACTTCAGATTCAGAATTCTTTCTTTAGAACAATTAAGTGTCTCGAGGCTGTGTGAATGAGGGAACTTAAAGTGCTTTTCACATTATTTCTGGGCATGTGCTGTAATTTAAATAATTATGCAATCAGCTGCCATTTTATACAGTAAATGTTGAATTTTATTCACTTCACATTCAAGTATAGCTTTATAAATCAATCGCAGAATTGAGCAATTTAAATGATATGTAAACCCTGCCACTTTACAGATACACCCTGATATGTCACAAATTCTTACCTCAAGCATATTCCCTGTAAAATAGCTTCTCCCAAATGCCTGCTATAATGTGTTTTTTGTGTAGCTCCCAAAGACAACATTAGAATGAAAGTCTACTATTTTTTGAGAGGAAATTAATTGTTTATAAAAACATTTGGTGTGAATCTGTGGCAAACTGCAGGTACATAAATCTCATCCATGCACCGTTACACTGTAGTGATCCTCTCCAATCTGACTGTAGTGCCGTATTCAAAAGGGAGATAGTGCAGTACATGGGCAGAAACAGTGCAAGTCTGACTGATCCAATTACACAGACCAGATTCACGTCAGTGGCTTATACAGGAGGGCAATCCAAACTGTCCTAATTTGCAACCCAACTCATTTAGCGCATCAATAACATACAACCTGATTAACCTTTGGGGCTAAGACATATATTTTGAATATACAGAGGGCCAAACAAGACAATTCAATTCAGGAAATAAAAAATCTGCTGCATAAAAGGCCATTTCTAAGAGCCAAAGGGAAAGTAGTACCAATGATGGAAGCGACTTTGGATCAAACTGTGAACAAAGAGGCTGCTTGGGATAAAAGCAGCCCAATCAAGCTAGTAGAATAGACTGAGAAGGCACTTCTCAGTTATTTTGAGTGCTGTATGAGACTTGTAAAAAAATCTTTGGTGAACCAAGGTTGGTGCAGAGAATGATCAGCTGCTTTTATTTTAGCCTTCGTGAGGTGCTCGAGTGCCAGTTCCTGATGCACTGGTCTCGCAGCTGGCAGTAACTTCAAAGTAAACTGGCTGGATTGGCTAAGGCTGGCAGCCATAGCATTTTACCAAATCCACGATAAAGGCAGCTTATGTTCTACAGCCCCTCACTGCGCAACACACTAATCTCACTTACTTCTTTACACAGCTGCAGTCATTCTGCAAATTTTCTGAAATGTTTCCAGTAGCAACTTAATTCAAGATCATTGGTTTTAAAAGTTTAATATTAATTCCATTCACAGAACACCACACAATGTAATATAAAATAAAGTTTAATACTGTAGTTTGTGGACTAGGTTGTCATGGATGTATTTGTCCTACAATTGTACCTGTACAGTATGACATGGTGTATGTGGAGAACACATTTCTTTCCTCTCCTGTGTCCCAATTGTGTTCTATGCCAAAAATGGTTGCAGCACAGTAATTAATCATAAAAACTTACAGCACAGAAGGAGGCCATTCGACCCGTTATGCCCGTGCTGGAATTTACAGGAGTGGAGGCAAAACTGGATGGGAAAGTGTTGGGTGATATATAGGGAAAGGCATTACAAAGACTAGGTTTTTGGCTCAGGATGGGGGCTGCTGCTGAATTGCTTCTGGGTGAGGGACTTGAAGAGACATGGGTTGTTTCTCAGTTTGTGGAGGGTAGTGGAATTTGTTTCTCATTGGCTGAAGGGTTCGGTTACTGCTCATGGGCGGCAGGAATAGACCCAAATTTGTTTTAAGTAGGGCTGATGGGGGAACGGGGGCAAGCATCAGTCCAGTGAGGATGGCAACTTGTTTTTAGCAGGTAAATGAGGAGTTGGGGTGGGAGGCTGAGTTCGTGCTCACTGAAGATATGGGAAGGCCTAGCTTGTCTTTAGTGGGGCTTTAGGCTTGGCCAAATTTCTGCTAAGTGAGACATTTCTGTTCCATGTTGGAGGAGTGGGAGGGGGGAGTGGATGTGGCCATGACTGAGGCAGCACAACTTAGTGACTACACCCTTACTGAATTCTAGCCTTATCAAATGCTACTTTTCAGTAAGCTGTGCCTATTGCAGAAACACTTTGCCCCCAAGGTGGTTCCCCAATGCTGAGCCTCTTAAGCTCTCTTGCTGCAATCTTCTCCATTTGCCCCTCCACCAAGATGGACACTAATCCTTTATCTGCTCCGTTGCTTCCCTCTTGTTCCCTTTGGCCACCAAACTAAACCACACGAGGACCTCCATTCCCAAGCCCTAAACCCAGTCTCTCACTGATTTCTCTATCATCTCCTCCCATGCTGTCTCCAGGCTCATCTCGTCCACGAAACCCACAACCTGTTCCTTGGCCTCCATTCCCACTAACCTGCTGGCCAACATTCTATCCTGCCCTCCATGCTGACGGACATTATAAATGATTCCCTCTCCTCAGGTATCATCCCCCTCCCTTTCAGAACTGCAATCATCCGCCACTCAATAAAAACATCCTCAAACCCTCTGATCTTGCAAACTACTTCCCAATCGCCAAACTCCCTTGCCTCTAAAAAGTCCTTCAACGTGTTGTCACCTTCCAAATCAGTGCCCATCACTCCCACAACTCCATGTTTGAATCTCTCCAATCAGATTTCCATCCCTCCCACAGCATTGAAACGGCCCTAACCAAGATCAAAAATGACATTCCCTGTAACTATGAGCATGTAGCATTACCTCTCCTCATCCTTCTTGTTCTGTTTGCAGCCTTTAACACTGCTAAGGAGTGTGAAATATTAGATGAAATAAACATAAGAGAGGAAGTATTACGGGGCTTAGCATCTTTAAAGTGGATAAATCCCTAGACCTGGATGAAATGTATCCCAGGTTGTTACGAGAAGCAAGAGAGGAAATAGCAGAGGCTCTGACGATCATTTTCCAATCCTCTCTGGAAACTGGTGTGGCGCCAGAGGACTGCTAATGTTGTACCATTGTATAAAAAGCGAGAATGGGATAGACCGAGTAATTAGAGGCCAGTCAGCCTAACCTTGATTGTGGAAAATATATTGGAAAAAATTCTGAGGGACAGGTTAAATCTTCATTTGGAAAGACATGGATTAATCAAGGACAGTCACGATGGATTTGTTGCACATAGCAACATAGAAAGATAGAAAATAGGTGCACGAGTAGGCCATTCAGCCCTTTGACCCTGCATCACCATTCAATAAGATGATGGCTGATCATTCACCTCAGTAACCCTTTTCTGCTTTCTCTCCATACCCTTTGATTCCTTTAGCCGGAAAGGCCATATCTAATTCCCTCTTGAATATATCTAATGAACTGGCCTCAACAACTTTCTGTGGTAGAGAATTCCACAGGTTAAAAACTCTCTGAGTGAAGAAGTTTCTCCTCATCTTGGTCACAAAGGGCTTACCCCTTATCCTTAGACTGTGACCCCTGGTTCTGGACTTCCCCAGTATCGGGAACATTCTTCCTGCCTCTAACCTGTCCAATCCAGTCAGAATTTTATATGTTTCCACGAGATCCCCTCTCATTCTTCTAAACTCCAGTGAATATAGGCCCAGTCGATCCAGTCTCTCCTTATATGTCAGTCCTGCCATCCTGGGAATCAGTCTGGTGAACCTTCGCTGCACTCCTTCAATATCAAGAACGTCCTTCCTCAGATTAGGAGAACAAAACTGAATGCAATATTCCGGGTGAGGCCTCACCAAGGCCCTGTACAACTGCAGTAAGATCTCCCTGCTCCTATACTCAAATCCCCAAGCTATGAAGGCCAATTTGCCATTTGCCTGCATGCCAACTTTCAATGACTGATGTACCATGACACCCAGGTCCCGTTACACCTCCCCTTTTCCTAATCTGTCACCATTCAGATAATATTCTGCATTCCTGTTTTTGCCACCAAAGTGGATGACCTAACATTTATCCACATTATACTGCATCTGCCATGCATTTGCCCACTCAGCTAACCTGTCCAAGTTACCCTGAAGGCTCTTAGCATCCTCCTCACAGCTCACACTGCCACCCAGTTTAGTGTCATCTGCAAACTTGGAGATATTACACTCAATTCCTTCATCTAAATCATTAATGTATATTGTAAATAGCTGGGGTCCCAGCACTGAACCTTGCAGCACCCCACTAGTCACTGTCTGCCATTCTGAAAAGGATCCATTTATCCTGACTCTCTGCTTCCTGTCTGCCAACCAGTTCTCTATCCACGTCAGCACACTACCCCCAATCCCATGTGCTTTAATTTTGCACACTAATCTCTTGTGTGGGACCTTGTCAAAAGCCTTTTGAAAGTTCAAATACACCACATCCAGTGGTTCTGCCTTGTCCACTCTACTCGTTACATTCTCAAAAAATTCTAGAAGATTTGTCAAGCATGATTTCCCTTTCATAAATCCATGCTGACTTGGACCGATCCTGTCACTGCTTTCCAAAGCGCTACTATTTCATCTTTAATAATTGATTCCTACATTTTCCCCACTATCGACGTCAGGCTAAACGGTCTATAATTCCTCGTTTTCTCTCTCCCTCCTTTTTTAAAAAGTGGCGTTACATTAGCTACTCTCCAGTCCATAGTAACTGATCCAGAGTTGATAGACTGCTGGAAAATGATCACCAATGCATCCACTATTTCGAGGGCCACTTCCTTAAGTACTCTGGGATGCAAACTATCAGGCCCTGGGGATTTATCGGCCTTCAATCCCATCAATTTCCCTAACACAATTTCCTGGCTAATAAGGATTTCCTTCAGTTCCTCCTTCTCACTAGACCCTTGGTCCGCTAGTATTTCCAGAAGGTTATTTGTGTCTTCCTTCGTGAAGACAGAACCAAAGTATTTGTTCAATTGGGCTGCCATTTCTTTGTTCCCCATTATAAATTCACCTGTTTCTGACTGCAAGGGATGTACATTTATCTTCAATAATAATTTTCTCTTCACATATCTATGGAAGCTTTTGCAGTCAGTTTTTATGTTCCCTGCAAGCTTACTCTCATACTCTATTTTCCCCCTCCTAATTAAACCCTTTGTCCTCCTCTGCTGAATTCTAAATTTCTCACTGTCCTCAGGTTTCCTGCTTTTTCTGGCCAATTTATATGCCTCTTCCTTGGATTTAGAAACATAGAAACATAGAAAATAGGTGCAGGAGGAGGCCATTCGGCCCTTTTAGCCTGCATCGCCATTCAATGAGTTCATGGCTGAACATGCAACTTCAGTACCCCATTCCTGCTTTCTCGCCATACCCCTTGATCCCCCTAGTAGTAAGGACTACATCTAACTCCTTTTTGAATATATTTAGTGAATTGGCCTCAACAACTTTCTGTGGCAGAGAATTCCACAGGTTCACCACTCTCTGGGCGAAGAAGTTTCTCCTCATCTCGGTCCTAAATGACTTACCCCTTATCCTTAGACTGTGACCCCTGGTTCTGGACTTCCCTAACATTGGGAACATTCTTCCTGCATCTAATCTGTCTAAACCCGTCAGAATTTTCAACGTTTCTATGAGATCCCCTCTCATTCTTCTGAACTCCAGTGAATACAAGCCCAGTTGATCCAGTCTTTCTTGATATGTCAGACCCGCTATCCTGGGAATGAGTCTGGTGAATCTTCGCTGCACTCCCTCAATAGCAAGAATGTCCTTCCTCAAGTTAGGTGACCAAAATTGTACACAATACTCCAGGTGTGGCCTCACCAAGGCTCTGTACAACTGTAGTAACACCTCCCTGCACCTGTACTCAAATCCCCTCGCTATGAAGGCCAACATGCCATTTGCTTTCTTAACCGCCTGCTGTACCTGCATGCCAACCTTCAGTGACTGATGTACCATGACACCCAGGTCTCGTTGCACCTTCCCTTTTCCTAATCTGTCACCATTCAGATAATAGTCTGTCTCTCTGTTTTTACCACCAAAGTGGATAACCTCACATTTATCCACATTATACTTCATCTGCCATGCATTTGCCCACTCACCTAACCTATCCAAGTCACTCTGCAGCCTCATAGCATCCTCCTCGCAGCTCACACTGTCACTCAACTTAGTGTCATCTGCAAATTTGGAGATACTACATTTAATCCCCTTGTCTAAATCATTAATGTACAATGTAAACAGCTGGGGCCCCAGCACAGAACCTTGCGGTACCCCACTAGTCACTGCCTGCCATTCTGAAAAGTACTCATTTACTCCTACTCTTTGCTTCCTGTCTGCCAACCAGTTCTCAATCCACGTCAGCACACTACCCCCAATCCCATGTGCTTTAACTTTGCATGTTAATCTCTTGTGTGGGACCTTGTCGAAAGCCTTCTGAAAGTCCAAATATACCACATCAACTGGTTTTCCCTTGTCCACTTTACTGGAAACATCCTCAAAAAATTCCAGAAGATTTGTCAAGCATGATTTCCCTTTCACAAATCCATGCTGACTTGGACCTATCATGTCACCTCTTTCCAAATGCGCTGCTATAACATCCTTAATAATTGATTGCTTCATTTTACCCACTACCGATGTCAGGCTGTTTTCTCTCTCCCTCCTTTTTTAAATAGTGGGGTTACATTGGCTACCCTCCTCTCCATAGGAACTGATCCAGAGTCTATGGAATGTTGGAAAATGACTGTCAATGCATCCGCTGTTTGCAAGGCCACCTCCTTAAGTAATCTGGGATGCAGACCATCAGGCCCTGGGGATTTATTGGCCTTCAATCCCATCAATTTCCCCAAAATAATTTCCCGACTAATAAGGATTTCCCTCAGTTCCTCCTTCTTACTAGACACTCTGACCCCTTTTATATCCGGAAGGTTGTTTGTGTCCTCCTTAGTGAATACCGAACCAAAGTACTTGTTCAATTGGTCTGCCATTTCTTTGTTCCCAGTTATGACTTCCCCTGATTCTGACTGCAGGGGACCTACGTTTGCCTTTACTAACCTTTTTCTCTTTACATACCTATAGAAGCTTTTGCTGTTCATTTTAATGTTTCTTGCAAGCTTCCTCTCGTACTCTATTTTCCCTGCCCTAATCAAAACCTTTGTCCTCCTCTGCTGAGTTCTAAATTGCTCCCAGTCCCCAGATTCGCTGCTATTTCTGGCCAATTTGTATGCCACTTCCTTGGCTTTAATATTATCCCTGATTTCCCTTGATAGCCACGGTTGAGCCACCTTCCCTTTTTTATTTTTATGCCAGACAGTGATGTACAATTGTTGTAGTTCATCCATGCGGTCTCTAAATGTCTGCCATTGCCCATCCACAGTCACCCCCTTAAGTACCATTCGCCAATCTATCCTCGACAATTCACGCCTCATACCTTCAAAGTTACCCTTCTTTAAGTTCTGGACCATGGTCTCTGAATTAACTGTTTCATTCTCCATCCTAATGCAGAATTCCACCATATTATGGTCACTCTTACCCAAGGGGCCTCGCACAACGAGATTGCTAATTAATCCTCTCTCATTACACAACACCCAGTCTAAGATGACCTCCCCCTTAGTTGGTTCCTCGACATATTGGTCTAGAAAGCCATCCCTTATGCACTCCAGGAAATCCTCCTCCACCGTATTTTTTCCAGTTTGGTAAGCCCAATCTATATGCATATTAAAGTCACCCATGATAATTCCTGCGCCTTTATTGCATGCACCCCTAATTTCCTGTTTGATGCCCTCCCCAAAATCACTACTACTGTTTGGAGGTCTGTACACAACTCCCACTAGTGCTTTCTGCCCTTTGGTATTCCGTAGCTCCACCCATACCGATTCCACATCATCCAAGCTAATGTCTTTCCTTACAATTGCATTAATTTCCTCTTTAACCAGCAACGCCATCCCGCCTCCTTTTCCTTTCTGTCTATCCTTCCTAAATGTTGAATACCCTTGGATGTTGAGTTCCCAGCCTTGGTCACCCTGGAGCCATGTCGCCATGATGCCCACCACATTGTATCCGTTAACTGATATCTGCATAGTTAATTCGTCCACCTTATTCTGAATGCTCCTCGCATTGAGGCACAGAGCCATCAGGCTTGCCTTTTTAACACACTTTGACCCTTTAGAATTTTGCTGCAAAGTGGCCCTTTTTGTTTTTTGCCTTGGGTTTCTCTGCCCTCCACTTTTGCTCATCTCCTTTCTGTCTTTTGCTTCTGTCTCCATTTTGTTTCCCTCTGTCTCCCTGCATTGGTTCCCATTCCCCTGCCATATTAGTTTAACTCCTCCCCAACAGCACTAGCAAACACTCCCCCTAGGACATTGGTTCCAGTCCTGCCTAGGTGCAGACCGTCCGGTTTGTACAGGACCCACCTCCCCCAGAACCGGTTCCAATGCCCCAGGAATTTGAATCCCTCCCTGCTGCACCACTGCTCAAGCCACGTATTCATGTGAGCTATCCCACGATTCCTACTCTGACTAGCACATGTCACTGGTAGCAATCCTGAGATAATTACTTTTGAGGTCCTACTTTTTAATTAAGCTGCTAGCTCCTTAAATTCGTCTCATAGGACCTCATCCCGTTTTTTACCTATATCGTTGGCACCAATGTGCACCACGACAACTGGCTGTTCACCCTCCCTTTTCAGAATGTCCTGCACTCACTCCGAGCCATCCTTGACCCTTGCACCAGGGAGGCAACATACCATCCTGGAGTCTCAGTTGCGGCCGCAGAAATGCCTATCTATGCCCCTTACAATCGAATCCCCTATCACTATTGCTCTCCCACTTTTTTTCCTGCCCTCCTGTGCAGCAGAGCCAGCTATGGTGCCATGAACTTGGCTGCTGCTGCCCTCCCCTGATGAGTCATCCCTCTCAACAGTACTCAAAGCGCTGTATCTGTTTTGCAGGGGGATAACCGCAGGGGAACCCTGCACTACCTTCCTTGCACTGCTCTTCTTGTTGGTCTTCCATTCCCTATCTGGCTGTGGACCCTTTACCTGCGGTAAGACCAACTCGCTACACGTGCTAATCACATCATTCTCAGCATCGTGGATGCTCCAGAGTGAATCCATCTTCAGCTCCAATTCTGCAACGCGGTCCGTCAGGAGCCGGAGGCAGATACACTTCTCGCAGTGTCCCTGAATTCCCACATAGTACAGGAGGAGCATATCACGTGTCCGAGCTCTCCTGCCACGACTTAACCCTTAGATACACTTAATTTGGCGACAACAATGTTAACAGGTTACTTACTGATTTGTCTTGTTAGCCACGGTTGAGGCACCTTCCCCGTTTTATTTTCACTCCAGACAGGGATGTACAATTGTTGAAGCTCATCCATGTGATCTTTAAATGTCTGTCATTGCCTATCCACCGTCAACCCTTTAAGTATCATTTGCCAGTCTATTCTCGCCAATTCACGTCTCATACCATCGAAGTTACCTTTCCTTAAGTTCAGGACCCTCGTCTCTGAATTAACTGTGTTACTCTCCATCTTAATAAAGAATTCTACCATGTTATGGTCACTCTTCCCCAAGGGGCCTCGCACAACAAGATTGCTAATTAGTCCTTTCTCTTTACACATCACCCAGTCTAGGATGGCCAGCCCTCTAGTTGGTTCCTCGACATATTGGTCTAGAAAATCATCCCTAATACACTCCAGGAAATCCTCCTCCACCGTATTGCTACTAGTTTGGTGAGCCCAATCTATATGTATGATAACTGCTGTACCTTTATTGCATGCAGTCCTAATTTCTTGTTTGATGCCATCCCCAACCTCACTACTACTGTTTGGTGGTCTGTACGCAACTCCCACTAGCGTTTATTGCCCTTTGGTATTCTGCAGCTCTACGCAGACATATTCCACATCATCCAAGCTAATGTCCTTCATTACGATTGAGTTAATTTCCTCTTTAACCAGTAACGCTACCCCACCTCCTTCAGGGACGGTCGTGTCTGATTAACGATTGAATTTTTTGAGGGGGTATCAAGGAGGATTGATGAGGGTAGTGCATTTGATGCAGTCTATATGGATTTTATCAAGGCTTTTGATAATGTCCCACATGGCAGATTGGTCACAAAAGTAAAAGCCCATGGGATCCAAGGCAAAGTGACAAGATTTTCCCAAAATTGGCTCAGAGGTAGGAAGCAAAGGGTAATGGTTGATGGGTGTTTTTGTGACTGGAAGGCTGTTTCCGGTGGGGTTCCGCAGGGCTCAATAATAGGGGCTAGAACCTCCACATTTGTGGTTATCACCCAAAAATAGGCGATATTTCCGGCGTGGGCAGTAAAAAAGTGTTTTCAGTTTGCTGGCATCTCGCCCATTCGCAAACCACCTAGTCTCCACTTTTGATAATGGGCTTTACCGTGAGCGATATAAAATGGACAATAGCGATGAATTTTTTTGACCTTCTGCCGTAAAGTGTGGCCGTCCTTAGCAACGGCATGGTAATGCTCGATTCCTGTGATTCTGGAGGTCAAGGGTCACCATGACCATCACAGTCTAAGGATAAGGGGTAAGCCATTTAGGACCTAGATGAGGAGAAACTTCTTCACCCAGAGAGTGGTGAACCTGTGGAATTCTCTACCACAGAAAGTTGTTGAGGCCAATTCACTAAATATATTCAAAAAGAAGTTAGATATAGTCCTTACTACTAGGGGGATCAAGGGGTATGGCGAGAAAGCACGAATGGGGTACTGAGGTTGCATGTTCAGCCATGAACTCATTGAATGGCAGTGCAGGCTCGAAGGGCCGAATGGCCTACTCCTGCACCTATTTTCTATGTTTCTATGTTTCTATGACATGTGCAGAAGTGGAGACAGAGAGAGAGGGAGTTCAGAGGGACTGAAGGCGTGGTTGTGTGTGGTGTGGCTGCTTTGGGAGGAAGGAGGGAGACTTTAGAGCTTCACAGCAAGTAGCCAAACAAAATGTAGGTGTTACCAGCCACATATTTGACGAATTTGCCCTGTAATGGAGAGCGAGGAGGAGGCATCACTGCACGCTATGGAGACTGAAGCTGGAGAGAGCAGTGATCTGGGAGGGCGCAAAAGAGCCAGGAGGTTCTCGGACAAGGCAAATGCCTCCCTCCTGCAGGAGGTCGAGTTACGCTGGGGTGATTTGACACAGGGAGGGTGTGGAAAGCCCACCCCAAAGGCATACCAGAAGATATGGACCGAGATAGCAGAGGTGGTCTCGTTGGTGACCAATGAGGTGCATGAGGGCAACCAATGCCGCAAACGATGGAACGACCTTCTGGGATACGCAAGAGTAAGTGTTACTTTGATTTACATGTACTTATGTATTTATATAATTGGATTTTTAACAGTTATGAGTGACTGTCAGCAGCTGTGAGATCTTGCACTTTTACCTGGAATGTTTTACTCAAAGCCTGCGTTCACGGTGTATGTCTTCAGGTAAAGAATGATAATTATCATAATAATCATGATTACATCTGTCGGTTATGTGCTGTATCAGTGTCTGTGACAGTACCGAGCAATGATATCATGCAATGATCTCATGCCATGTCATCCTGTCACCTTTTACAGAAGAAGCTATCGATGATGAGGTCCGTGCAGAGGCGAACGGGTGGGGGGGTCCACCAGTCACCAACGACATCACTGACATGGAGGAGCTTGTACTCGCACACGTGTATGGAGAAAGAGTCAGACTGAACACTGTGAGCTCAAAGTAAAGTGTGACCGAAGTCTTTTATTGCAGGTCTCCAGAGTGCCTCTCCAACCTGTGAAGCCTTCTTAAATACCTGTGCTCCCAAGGGATAATGGGATCCTTTGTGACTCCAGGGAATGAGCCCTCTGGTGACTGTACAGAGTAAATACAAGTCCACATATATAACACCATTCCCCCCCCAAAGTCAGTAGCGTAACTATTTACAATGTGAGTCGATCTGGGGCCCTTCTTGCCCTGGTTGATCGTCTCGGTGTGAAAGCTGGTGTTGTTGAATCATTTGTTGGGCCCTCACTGGGCTGCTGTGCAGCTGGCCTTGCTGGGCTGCCTGATGTGTTGGGCCCTGCAGGGTTGCTGTGGATGATGGGTTCTGCTTCGTGGTCAACCGTGGTGTCAGTTGCCACTAGTGTGTGTGCTGGGGAATCAAAAAAGGTAGGGTCCAAGGTGGGTTGCTCAGGGTAATCCGTGAATTTGAGTTTCATTTGGTCTAAGTGTTTCCGGTGAATGTGTCCATTTGAAAGTTTGACCCAAAACACCCTGCTCCCCTCTTTGGCCACAATAGTGCCGGGAAGCCACTTGGGACCTTGCCCATAATTTAATACAAATACAGGATCATTGATTTCAATCTCGCACGACACATTTGCGCTATCATGGTATGCACTTTGTTGAAGCCGCCCGCTCTCTACCTGTTCATGTCGATCAGGGTGAACTAACGAGAGTCTTGTCTTCAGTGCTCTTTTCATGAGCAGTTCAGCAGGTGAGATCCCAGTGAGTGAGTGTGGTCTCGTGCGGTAGCTAAGCAGGATTCGGGATAGGCGAGTCTGCAGTGAGCCTTCAGTTACCCTCTTCAAGCCTTGCTTGATGATTTGCACTGCTCTCTCTGCCTGACCATTGGATGCAGGTTTAAACAAGGCAGATGTGACATGTTTGATCCCGTTACGGGTCATGAATTCTTTCAACTCAGCACTGGTAAAACATGGCCCATTGTCGCTCACCAGGACATCGGGTAAGCTGTGTGTGGCAAACATGGCCCGCAGGCTTTCAGTGGTGCAGCGGACGTGCTAGCCGACAGTATCTCACATTCAATCCACTTGGAGTATACGTCTACAACCACAAGGAACATTTTACCCAACAACAGGCCTGCATAGTCGACGTGTGCGCTAGACCATGGTTTGAAGGGCCAAGACCATAAACTTAGCGACGCTTCCCTGGGTACATTGCCTAACTGCGAGCATGTATTAAATCTGTGAACGCAGGACTCTAAGTCCGCATCGATACCGAGCCATAACACGTGGGATCTGGCTATCGCTTTCATCGTTACAATGCCTGGGTGGATACTGTGGAGTTCATTGATGAATGTGACTCTGCCTTTCTTGGGAACCACTACGCAATTGCCCCACAGAAGGCAGTCTGCCTGTATAGACATTTCAGCTTTGCGCTGCTGGAACAGTTTTATCTCTTCCTGCATTTCCACTGGGACACTGGACCAGTTCTCGTCAAGTACACAGCTTTTGACTATTGATAATAAGGGGTCCTGGCTTGTCCAGGTTTTGATCTGCCGGGCAGTGACGGGTGATTGCTCACTCTCAAACGCTTCCATAGCCATGGCTAGATCTGTGGGCTGTGCCATTTCCACCCCCGTGGTGGGCAATGGCAGCCTACTGAGAGCATCGGCGCAGTTTTCTGTGCCTGGCCTGTGGCGGATGGCATAGTTGTATTCGGACAATGTGAGTGCCCATCTCTGGATACGGGCCAATGCGTTGGTACTTATCCCTTTACTCTCGGAAAACAGGGATATAAGTGGCTTATACTCAGTTTCCAATACGAATTTTAGCCAAAACAGATTTGTTGCATTTTCTTTATCCCATAGACACATGCTAACACTTCTTTTTCAATCATGCTGTAGGCTCTCTCAGCCTTAGACAGACTCCTGGATGCATAGGCAACCAGTTGCAGTTTCCTGAAATCATTTGCTTGTTGCAATACACACTCGACGCCATATGACGACGCATCACATGCTAGTACCAAACGCTTACATGGTTTATTAAACTCAAGCAATTTGTTTGAGCATAACAATTTTCTTGCTTTTACAAAGGCATTTTCTTGGCTTTTGCCCCAAACCCATTCGCCCCCTTTTCGTAGTAAGACATGTAGTGGTTCTAGCAGGGTGCTGAGACCTGGTAAGAAGTTACCAAAGTAGTTCAAGAGTCCCACAAACGATCGCAGCTCCGTCACGTTCTGTGGCCTCGGTGCGTTCTCGATTGCCTCCATCTTCGCGTTGGTTGGCCTGATGCCATCTGCCGCAATCCTCCTTCCCAGGAACTCCACTTCAGGTGCCAGGAAAACGCACTTCAAGCGTTTTAACCTGGGCCCCACTCGGTTGAGTCGACTAAAAACCTCCTCCAGGTTGTGCAGGTACTCGACTGTGTTCCGACCTGTGACAAAGATGTCGTCCTGGAAGACCATGGTGTGCAGGACCGACTTCAGTAAACTTTCCATGTTTCTCTGGAATATCGCTGCTGCTGATCAGATTCCAAACGGGCATCTGTTATAAACAAAAAGACCTTTGTGCGTGTTAATGCAGGTGAGGGCCTTCAATGATTCCTCCAGTTCCTGCTTCATGTAGGCTGAAGTCAGATCCTGCATCGTGAACGTCTTTCCTCCCGCCAGTGTTGCAAAGAGGTCGTCGGCTTTTGGTAATGGGTATTGGTCCTGCAGGGAGAAACGATTGATAGTTACTTTGTAATCGCCACAGATTCTGACGGTGCCGTCTCCCTTGAGGACTGGGACAATAGAACTGGCCCACTCGCTGATCTCGATTGGTGAAATGAAGCCCTCTCTTTGCAGCCGGTCTAGCTCGATCTCTACCCTTTCTTTCATCATGTACGGTACTGCTCTCGCCTTGTGATGGATGGGTCGCGCCCCCGGAATTAGGCGGATCCGAACTTTTGCTCCTTGGAATTTCCCGATGCCTGGTTGAAACAGCGAAGGAAATTTGTTTAAGACCTGGGCACACGAAGTGATGTCAGCAGGCGATAGCGCTCAGATATCGTCCCAGTTCCAGTGTATCTGTCCCAGCCAGCTCCTGCCAAGCAGCGTGGGACCATTGCCCAGTGCCACCCAGAGTGGTAGCTTGTGCACCATTCCATCATAGGAGACCTTTACGGTAGCACTGCCGATTACAGGAATCAGTTCTTTTGTATAAGTTCTTAGTCTCGTGCGAACTGGAGTTAAGACTGGCCTTGGGGCCTTGTTGCACCACAGTCTTTCGAAAGTCTTTTTGCCCATGATGGACTGGTTTGCACCCATGTCCAGCTCCATTGACACCGGGAGTCCATTTAGTTCAACATTCAGCATTATCGGGGACAATTCGTGGTGAATGTGTGCACCCCATGTACCTCTGCCTCCTCTATCTGAGGCTCTGGTTCGTAGTGATCCTCCGTGGATCTGCAACATGGTGGTTTGGTTTTCAGGTTTAACAGGCTAAGCAGCTCGCCTGCACACTGGTGTCCCATTGTTCCACAGCCCTTGCAAACGTATCCTTTGAATCAGTTTGAATGGAAACGATGATCACCCCCACAGCGCCAACAAGGTGTTAATGGCCTTGCATTCATCACCCTTGATGGTGGACTCTGAGACATCTGCGGATGTGTGGCTGCAGATATATGTGACCTGCCCTGTACAATACGATTCGAAAACAACATCACTTTGTTCACAGTACTTGTAGCAGCACTTATGTGCTGCGAGATTTGCTTAGTATTGTCACTAGTGGCAATGAACGCCTGGGCTATCGCTATGGCTTTACTCAAAGTTGGGGTCTCTACAGTCAGAAGCTTGTGAAGTATGGTTTCGTGGCCAATGCCAAGTACAAAAAGTCTCTGAGCATGTGCTCCAAATGTCCTTCAAATTCGCAATGTCCTGCAAAGCTTCTCAGCTCGGCGACATATCTCGCCACTTCCTGGCCTTCAGACCTTTTGTAGGTGTAGAACCGGTACCTCGCCATCAGAACGCTTTGCTTCGGGTTCAAATGCTCTCGGACCAGTGTGTACAAATCATCGTACGATTTCTCCGTGGGTTTCACTGGAGTGAGTAGATTCTTTATGAGGCCATACATTGGTGCCCAACAAATGGTGAGGAGGATCGCTCTACGTTTGACATCGCTCTCTTCCCCATCTAGCTCATTGGCCACGAAGTATTGGTTGAGTCACTCCACAAAAGTTTCCCAATCATCTCCCTCCGAAAATTTATCCAGGATGTCCACTGTTCTCTGCATCTTTGGGTTTGCTATCTGTATCTCGTTGCCAGTTGTTGTATATGGAGAACAGTCAGACTGAACACTGTGAGCTCAAAGTAAAGTGTGACCGTAGTCTTTTATTGCAGATCTCCAGAGTCTCTCTCCAACCTGTGAAGCCTTCTTAAATACCTGTGCTCCCAAGGGATTATGGGATCTCTTGGGACTCCGGGGAATGAGCCCTCTAGTGGCTGTACAGAGTAAATACAAGTCCACATATATAACAGGGAAACACCCCCCGGACAGCCATGGACGCATCTGCAGATCCTGAAGTGATGCCACGTGAGTAAAGCTTACACCATTGTGTGATGTAAAGTCAATAGATGCCACACCCACTCATATCCGAACAATCATATATGATAGATGATTTCTAACCATTGTCGTAGAAATAATGATGGCCTAATGAAAATCATTGCAATGCACAATGTGTTGATGGTCATGAAATGTGATGTCTGTGATGATTTTCATAGCGGTGGTGCTTTTGTCATGCATATGCTGTGTGTAGCGCTGGACTCACCTCACCTAGCACCCCATTCTCCTCTAATAACCTCATTTGTGTTTTGCAGCTCAGCCAGCAACGCAGCCCAAGGCAAGACCACAGAGGCCAGAAGGTGGGGGCGCGGGGCAGGAGTCGGTGCTGAGGAGCTCCAATTCTCGCCCGTCAATCCGCTGGGTCTTTTCTCCATGGATGAGAGCGCGGACTTCGAAGAACCCGCATCGCCACGCTCCAGAAGCCATTCCACCCAAGGCCATCTAGTGCTCCTCCGGTCATTCCCGCCTCCACTCTGGAGGTACCGGGCCCATGCTCCTTGCCACAGGGCACCCCATTTGTTCCCAGGACAGCGCCGACCTCGCGGAGGCCTCGTGGACGCGGCAGGTCTGTTCCACAAGCGCCACATGACAGCAGAGAGATAGTACAATTGTCCAGGAGGACTGTAGACATTGGTGACCAGCTCATCGATGCATTCGGGGGCATATCCCAACAGTTGGCCACTATGACCGAGTACATTCCGTGTATGTCGGAGGCCCTGGATGCAATAGCCAGGAACACTGTTGCCACAGGCCTCCCAGTGGTCCCGAGCATGGCACTCCTATGTTGAAGATGTGATTGATGTCAATGGTGGAAAAAGTGGGGTGTGGGTTGGGGTTGGGTGTTATTGGCTGTGATACCTAGATTTCAGACCAATGTTGGTATTAAATTTTTGTTATTGAACATAACCTTGTTGCGCATTGTCTCAGATAGCTGGACTGTTACACACTGGTGATTCCTTACCATGAAAGGTTTAAATACAACTTAACATCAATCAACGTAAACTTCAACTGACACCAAGGTGATGGACACCATTGATGTCTGAGCTGCACACACACAGCAGTGTGTCAGCATTGTCACTCATATCAGCGCTCTTTCAGGCAAATCTTTCAGATATCAGCTCCTCACGTAAAAGTGGGATTTAATAAATGCCAGCCACACCGCTGGCGTTCGTTCCGGTTAGTTCCACTTTTTGTGGCCGTTTTTTTGGGCGAGAGATATTATGACCGATATATGTACGAAGTGGTGAAATTGACGTTGGGCGATCTCATGGCCGCTAGTTTGGATAAATATGCTCTTCACGACAAAAAACAGTGGACGGGCGTTAATATTGAAACTCGGCGTTAATTCCGTGCTGGGCGATATTATGGGCGTTGATTTCGCCCACTCTGCTGATTCCACCCAAAAAAAGTGGCGGGCGGTAATATTTTTTCTCAGCATTCAGCACATGAGGAAAGTAATGCTCGGCAATAAGTTTCCTAAAAATGCCCATCAATTTCCATTTTGTGCCAAATGGGCGATATATGTGCGTTATATGTAATTTCAGTGGTAAAATGGGCATTAAGTGGGCAGTAAGCATGCAAAAAAAGTAGAGGTTCTAGCCTTAGCTTTTGGTGGTATATATCAATGATTTAGACTTGAATGTAGGAGCTATGATTAAGAAGTTGGCAGATGATACAAAAATTGATAATGAAGAAGAGAGCTGTAGACTGCAGGAAAATATCAATTCGCCGGTCAGGTGGGCAGAACAGTGGCAAATGGAATTTAATCTGGAGAAGTATGAGGTCATGCATTTGGGGAGGGCTCACAAGGCAAGGGAATACACAATAAAGGATATGATACTGAGTAGTATAGAGGAACAGAGGGACCTTGGAGTGCACGCCAACAGATCCCTGAAGGTAGTAGGACAGGTCAATAAGTTGGTTAAGAAGGCATACAGAGTACTTGCCTTTATTTGCCGAGGCATAGAATATAAGAGCAGGGAGGTTATGCTTGAACTGCATGCCACACCTCGAGTACTGCGTGCATATCTGGTCACCACATTACAGGAAATATGTGATTGCACTAAAGAGGCTACAGAGGAGATATACGAGGATGTTGCCTGGACTGGTGAATTTTAGATATGAGGAAAAATTGGATAGGCTGGGATTGTTTTCTTTGGAACAGGGGAGGCTTAGTGTAGACATAATTGGGGTGTATAAAATTATGAGGGGCCTAGATAGAGTGGATAGGAAGGACCTATTTCCCTTAGCAGAGGGGTCAATAACCAGGGGCATAGATTTAAATAATTGGTAAGAGGTTTGGAGGGGATTTGAGGAGAAATTCTTTCACTCAGAGGGTGGTGGGGGCCGCAATTCACTGCCTGAAAGGGTGATAGAGGCAGAAACTATCATAGCATTTAAAAGTTTATTGGATGTGCACTTAAAGTGCCATAACCTACCAGGCTACGGACCAAGTGGGATTAGGCTGGATAGCTCTTTGTTGGACACAATGGGCTGAATGGCCTCCTTCTGTGCTGTAAATTTCTATGAAGCTATGTTTCTATGATATGCTAACTACACCATCTTCCTCCGATTCCGCTGTTTGGTTGTCCAGCTTAGTGGGATTGCCCTCTCTTGGCTCTGTTCTTACCTATCCATTCATAGTTACAGCATCTTCAGCAATGGTTTCTCTTCCCACTGCACCAGTACGTCTGTAGCCCACCAACAATCTATCCTTGGCAACACCCTCTTCCATATACACACTGATGATACCCAGGTTTACCTCTCCACCTACTCTCTCAACCTCTCCACTGTCTCTGTGTTGTCAGACTGTTCATCCACATCTAGAACTGTATTTTCAGTTGCTTAATGCCTCAGTTAGCGGCCAGAGGAGGCGTTAATGGGAGTGTAAGAGGTTACCGACCGGGAGCGCAGCGTTTAGTGCCCCGACAAGAAATTCATTATATGCTCACCAGGGGCGCAAACCAGTAGCTGGCAATCACTCCGATAATGACATATTCCTGGTGCAACGCCCACGCTTGCGCCCCAGTCGGAAAATTAGGTGCGGCCGCTTCATTTAGCGCCTGCCAAGGACAACGTTTGAAAAACAGTCGGTCCAGGCTTGCAGAATCGTTAACGGGTGGCTATTTAAAGGGAAGAGGAAGCGCTTCCCTTGAAGCTCACAGTCAGTGCAACATTTACACACAGCATTGTGGTGAGCCTCTGAGTTTGCAGCGGCAGACAGACGTAGCAGTTGAGTTTGACAGAAACTTATTTCTAAAATTTTAATGGGGACATTACTAGTTCACCAGTGTCGCATTCTACATGCTCTCGCAAGTGGCGTGAAGAGAGAAGGGCTGAAGGCCATGTTGGCAGCCGAAGGAGGAGAACCCCTGGACGTCGGGGCAGGAGGCCTTATCCACCATGGCTTTACCGGCAGCATCGCTCATACCTGGACCTCTCTGAGGAGCAGTGAGTCAGAAGGCTGTGCTTCTGAAAGGAGGTCATTTCAGAGATATGCCAGGGCCGAAATTGACCTTCGCCCGAAACGGGTCACACCTTCTGCTCCTGGAGTGTTTTTCTGCTGCGTAGGATGAGGTGACCTCTTTCTGTAAATTCAGCTCTTCGGCGTCTTTTTTTGGCGGACCGGAAGTCGGTTATAATGGGGGGGCGAAGTGGAATGGTAAGTGCCCCAGAGGGGCAGAAGTGGAGGCGGGATGGAGTCTCTGCCACTGTCAGTCAGCAGCAGAGCAGAGATGACGTCACAACGCATGTGCGTCACCACGCTCTCCCCTTCCCTTAAAGGAGAGAGCCTTCAACATTTAGAAACTTCAGCCCACTGGGCCTCCAAGGGGGGTTTAGCCAGGCCAGTGGCCTGGCACCGAGGAGGGGGTGCCAGGTTGCTTGTTGGTGGCGCAGCCAAACCTGGGGACATAATTGTCGGCCAGACCTGGAAGCATGGAAGCCATTGCCAATGCGCCCTCCCCTTGAAGGGCTGCCGTGCTGCCATAGCTCACAGAGTGAAAGTAAGGTGCATCGACAGAAAAAGCTGATTTAGGATTTAAGATTTTTGGACCTAAATTTCGCTGGAGATGCGATGCAGGTATGGGAGATCGATGGTGCGCTCTTTGATGATGCACTTAGGACAGTCGGCAGTAGCAGGGGCGAAGTGGGGACGGCCAGAAAAATCCCCGAGGTGAATTTCGCTGGCGGCGGCCATTGGACTGGAAGTCGGCTGCCGCTCGACTCTCTCGACAGGGGAGCTGAATTTTGCAGCCTCACACCAGGACTGCGCTGCCCGTCGCAGTGAAGGTCACGGTGGCACTCACCTTCTATGCCTCTGGCTCCTTCCAGGCTGCATCAGGGGACACATTCAGCGTCTCTCAATTCGTAGCACATCGCTGCATCTGCGACATCACACAGCATCTCTACACACGCAGAATGGATTTCATTACCTTCCCTATGAGCAGTGAGAAACAGGATCAGCACGCACGTGGGTTTGCCAGGATAGCAGGTTTCCCGAGGGTGCAAGGAGCAATTCAATTGCATGCATGTAGCCTTGCGAGCACCATTCCAAAATGCAGAGGTATTCAGAAATGGAATGGGATACCACTCCCTAAATGTGCAACTGGTGTGCAACCACACGCAGTGCATCCTCGCAGGCAATATTCGCTATGCTGGAAATGCACATGATGCCTTTTGTTATGTTCAGAATAACTCCACAAGACTGTTGTTGTGTATCTGTAAGGCATGCACTCCCATGTTCCGCCACCAGGGAGCTCATCGCCTGAAGTCCCAAGGGATCCCAGCATCCCTTGGGAGCACTGTATATAAGCCGGCCCCGAAGGCATGTTCCTCACTCTTATTAAAGACTGAGGTCACAGTTACTTTAACCTCCCTGTGTGCAGCCTCATCTGTGTTAGAAACACAATAACTGGCGACGAGAATACGAATCCAACGCAAAGATGCAGCAAAATGTGGGCATCCTGGAGAAGTTCTCGGAGGGTGAGGACTGGGAAGCCTATGTCGAATGGCTAGACCAGTACTTTGGAGCCAACGAGCTGGATGGAGAAGGAAGCGCTGCAAAAAGGAGAGCGGTCCTCCTCACAGTCTGTGGGGCACTGACCTATAGCCTCATGAAGAATCTTCTGGCTCCAGTGAAACCCACAGATAAGTCATATGAGGAGCTGTGTACACTGGTTCAGGAACATCTTAACCTGAGGGAGAGCGTGCTGATGGCGAGGTATCAGTTCTACACGTGCCAGTGATCTGAAGGTCAGGAAGTGGCGAACTACGTCGCCGAGCTAAAGCGACTTGCAGGACAATGTGAGTTTGAAGGCTACCTGGAGCAAATGCTCAGAGACTTTTTTGTACTGGGCATTGGCCACGACACCATCCTACAAAACTTTTGACTGTAGAGACACCGACCCTCAGTAAGGCCATTGCGATAGCACAGGCGTTTATGTCCACCAGTGACAACACCAAACAAATCTCACAGCACACAAGTGCTATGTTCATAAATTAACTGGAACTGTGCTTGCGAGCAGAAATGTTCAGGGCAGAACCCACTAGTCTGCAACTGCCAGCAGGCCTCAGGTGACCCAGATGACTCAGAGACCCCAACAAAGGATGAATGCAAGGCAATTCACCCCTTCTTGACATTGTGGAGGCTTACATTCAGCCTATTCATGCCACTTCAAAGGGTATGTGCGCAAGAGCTGTGGAACAATGGGGCACCTGCAACGAGCTTGCAAATGAGCAGCAAGCTCTGCAAGACCTGCTAACCACCACGTGGCAGAGGAAGATCAGTCCATGGTGGATCAAAGCAATTTCGAGCCTCAGAGAGAGGAGGCAGCTGCTGAAGTATACGGGGTGCACACATTTTTGATGAAATGTCCACCTATAATGCTAAACGTAAAATTGAATGGCTTACCCGTAGCCATGGAACTGGACACTGGCGCTAGCCAATCCATCATGAGTAAAAAGATGTTTCAGAGACTGTGGTGGAAAAAGGCATTCAAACCAGCCCTGAGCCCCATCCACACGAAACTGAGACCATACACCAAAGAACTCATCACTGTCCTGGGCAGTGCCATAGAAACATAGAACATAGAAAATAAGTGCAGGAGTAGGCCATTCGGCCCTTCGAGCCTGCACCACCATTCAATGAGTTCATGGCTGAACATGCAACTTCAGTACCCCATTCCTGCTTTCTCGCCATACCCCTTGATCCCCCTAGTAGTAAGGACTACATCTAACTCCTTTTTGAATATATTTAGTGACTTGGCCTCAACAACTTTCTGTGGTAGAGAATTCCACAGGTTCACCACTCTCTGGGTGAAGAAGTTTCTTCTCATCTCGGTCCTAAATGGCTTACCCCTTATCCTTAGACTGTGACCCCTGGTTCTGGACCTCCCCAACATTGGTAACATTCTTCCTGCATCTAACCTGTCTAAACCCATCAGAATTTTAAACGTTTCTATGAGATCCTCTCATTTTTCTGAACTCCAGTGAATACAAGCCCAGTTGATCGAGTCTTTCTTGATATGTCAGTCCCGCCATCCCGGGAATCAGTCTGGTGAACCTTCGCTGCACTCCATCAATAGCAAGAATGTCCTTCCTCAAGTTAGGAGACCAAAATTGTACACAATACTCCAGGTGTGGACTCACCAAGGCCCTGTACAACTGGAGTAACACCTCCCTGCACCTGTACTCAAATCCCCTCGCTATCAAGGCCAACATGCCAATTGCTTTCTTAACCGCCTGCTGTACCTGCATGCCAACCTTCAATGACTGATGTACTATGACATCCAGATCTCGTTGCACCTCCCCTTTTCCTAATCTGTCACCATTCAGATAATAGTCTGTCTCTCTGTTTTTACCACCAAAGTGGATAACCTCACATTTATCCACATTATACTTCATCTGCCATGCATTTGCCCACTCACCTAACCTATCTAAGTCACTCTGCAGCCTCATAGCATCCTCCTCGCAGCTCACACTGCCACTCAACTTAGTGTCATCCGCAAATTTGGAGATACTACATTTAATCCCCTTGTCTAAATCATTAATGTACAATGTAAACAGCTGGGGCCCCAGCACAGAACCTTGCGGTACCCCACTAGTCACTGCCTGCCATTCTGAAAAGTCCCCATTTACTCCTACTCTTTGCTTCCTGTCCGACAACCAGTTCTCAATCCACGTCAGCACACTACCCCCAATCCCATGTGCTTTAACTTTGCACATTAATCTCTTCTGTGGGACCTTGTCGAAAGCCTTCTGTAAGTCCAAATACACCACATCAACTGGTTCTCCCTTGTCCACTCTGCTGGAAACATCCTCAAAAAATTCCAGAAGATTTGTCAAGATGATTTCCCTTTCACAAATCCATGCTGACTTGGACCTATCATGTCACCTCTTTCCAAATGCGCTGATATGACATCCTTAATAATTGATTCCATCATTTTACCCACTACTGATGCCAGGCTGACCGGTCTATAATTCCCTGTTTTCTCTCTTCCTCATTTTTTAAAAAGTGGGGCTACATTGGCTGCCCTCCACTCCATAGGAACTGATCCAGAATCTATGGAATGTTGGAAAATGACTGTCAATGCATCCGCTATTTCCAAAGCCACCTCCTTAAGTACTCTGGGATGCCGTCCATCAGACCCTGGGGATTTATCGGCCTTCAATTCCATCAATTTCCAAAAACAATTTCCCGACTAATAAGGCTTTCCCTCAGTTCCTCCTTCTGACTAGACGCTCTGACCCCTTTTATATCCGAAAGGTTGTTTGTGTCCTCCTTAGTGAATACCGAACCAAAGTACTTGTTCAATTGATCTGCCATTTCTTTGTTCCCAGTTATGACTTCCCCTGATTCTGACTGCAGGGGACCTACGTTTGTCTTTACTAACCTTTTTCTCTTTACATATCTATAGAAACTTTTGCAGTCCGTCTTAATGTTCTTTGCAAGCTTCCTTTTGTACTCTATTTTCCCTGCCCTAATCAAACCCTTTGTCCTCCTCTGCTGAGTTCTAAATTTCTCCCAGTCCCCGGGTTCACTGCTATTTCTGGCCAATTTGTATGCCACTTCCTTGACTTTAATACTATCCCTGATTTCCCTTGATAGCCACGGCTGAGCCACCTTCCCTTTTTTATTTTTACACCAGACAGGGATGTACAATTGTTGTCGTTCATCCATGCGGTCTCTAAATTTCTGCCATTGCCCATCCACAGTCCACCCCTTAAGTAGCATTCGCCAATCTATCCTAGACAATTCACACCTCATACCTTCAAAGTTACCCTTCTTTAAGTTCTGGACCATGGTCTCTGAATTAACTGTTTCATTCTCCATCCTAATGTAGAATTCCACCATATTATGGTCACTCTTACCCAAGGGGCTTCGCACAACGAGATTGCTAATTAATCCTCTCTCATTACACAACAGCCAGTCTAAGATGGTCTCCCCATTAGTTGGTTCCTCGACATATTGGTCTAGAAAACCATCCCTTATGCACTCCAGGAAATTCTCCTCCACTGTATTGCTTCCAGTTTGGTTAGCCCAATCTATATGCATATTAAAGTCACCCATGATAACTGCTGCACCTTTATTGCATACACCCCTAATTTCCTGTTTGATGCCCTCCCCAACATCACTACTACTGTTTGGAGGTCTGTACACAACTCCCACTAATGCTTTTTGCCCTTTGGTGTTCTGCAGCTCTACCCATATAGATTCCACATCATCCAAGCTAATGTCCTTCCTAACTATTGCATTAATCTCCTCTTTAACCAGCAATGCTACCCCACCTCCTTTTCCTTTTATTCTATCCTTCCTGAATGTTGAATACCCATGGATGTTGAGTTCCCAGCCCTGATCATCCTGGAGCCACGTCTCTGTAATCATATCTGTTAACATCTATTTGCACAGTTAATTTATCCACCTTATTACGGATACTCCTTGCATTAAGACACAAAGTCTTCAGGTAGGTTTTTTTAACACCCTTTGTCCTTTTAGAATTATGATGTAGTGTGGCCCTTTTTGTTTCTTGCCTTTGTTTACTCGGTCAAGGTCACCTACGATGGAACGGTGTATGAACTTCCACTTTGGATTGTCCCAGGCAATGTCCCCACACTGCTTGGAAGGAGTTGGCTGGGCAAAATCCGCTGGAACTGGGATGACATCCGAGCGCTATCACATGTCGATGAGACCTCATGTACCCAGGTTTTTAACAAATTTCCTTCCCTTTTTGAACCAGGCATTGGAAACTTTTCCGTGGCGAAGGTGCGGGTCCACTTGGTCCCAGAGGCACGACCCATTCACCACAAGGCGCGAGCGGTACCTCACATGATGAGGGAGAGAGTGGAAATCGAGCTGGACAGGCTGCAACGCGAGGGCATCATCTCCCAAGTGGAATTCAGCGAGTGGGCCAGCCCGATTGTTCCAGTACTCAAAAGTGATGGCACGGTCAGGATTTGCAGCGATTATAAAGTAACTATTAATCGTTTCTCGCTACAGGACCAATACCCGCTACCTAAGGCAGACGACCTATTTGCAATGCTGGCAGAAGGCAAGACATTCACCAAGCTCGTCCTGACTTCGGCCTACATGACGCAGGAGCTGGAGGAGTCTCCGAAGGGCCTCACCTGCATCAACACGCACAAGGGACTGTTCATCTACAACAGATGCCCGTTTGGAATTCGGTCGGTTGCAGTAATCTTCCAGAGAAACATGGAGAGCCTACTCAAGTCGGTACCACACACGGTGGTCTTTCAGGACAACATATTGGTCATGGGTCGGGACACTGCCGAGCACCTACAAAACCTGGAGGAGATCCTCCAGCGACTGGATCGGGTAGGTCTGCGGCTGAAGAGGTCGAAATGCGTCTTCATGGCAACAGAAGTGGAGTTTTCGGGGAGAAAGATCGCGGCAGATGGCATTCGGCCCACAGACGCCAAGACAGAGGCTATCAGGAATGCACCCATGCCACAAAGCGTCACGGAGCTGCGGTCGTTCCTGGGACTCCTCAACTATTTTGGTAACTTCCTACCGGGGCTAAGCACCCTCTTAGAGCCCCTACATGTGTTATTGCGCAAAGGTGAGGAACAGGCCTTAGGGGCCAGCTTATATACTGTGCTCCCAAGGGATGCTGGGGTCCCTTGGGACGTCAGGGGATGAGCTCCCTGGTGGCGGAACATGGGAGTGCATGCTTTGAGAGCTGGGTATGGGGAAAAAAAACAAGTAATTGCTTTTGAGAAAGCCAGAAACATTTTATGCTCCAACAAGCTGCTTGTATTGTATAACCCGTGTAAAGAATATGCATCAGTACCTGTTTGGCCTCAAATTTGAGCTGGAAACCGATCACAAGCCCCTCACATCCCTGTTCACTGAAAACAAGGGGATAAATACTAATGCCTCAGCCCGCATACAAAGGTGGGCACTCGCGCTATCAGTGTATAACTATACCATCCGCCACAGGCCAGGCACCGAGAACTGTGCGGATGCTCTGTCGGCTACCATTGCCCACCACGGGGGTGGAAATGGCACAGCCTGCAAACTTGTTGATGGTGGCGCAACCCGCAGACTTGTTGATGGTCGTGGAAGCGTTTGAAAATGATAAATCACCTGTCACGGCCCACCAGATTAGGACTTGGACCAGCCAAGTAAAAAACTGTGTACTGCATTGGAGCTGGGCCAGCATCCCCGTTGAAATGCAAGAGCCAATCAAGCCATTCCAGCAGTGAAAGGATGAGCTGTCCATTCAGGAAGACTGCCTGTTATGGAGTAACTGCGTAGTGCTACCAAAAAAGGGCAGGGAGACTCCACAGCACATACCCGGGTATAGTAATGATGAAAGCGATAGCCAGATCCCATGTGTGGTGGTCCGGTATCGACTCTGACTTGGAGACCTGTGTACGTCAATGCAGCATATGTGCTCAGTTGAACAACGTGCCCAGATAGACACCATTAAGTTTGTGGTCCTGGCCCTTCAGACCATGGTCGAGGATCCATGTCGACTATGCGGGCCCGTTTCTCGGTAAAATGTTCCTGGTGGTGGTGGATGCTTTTTCAAAATGGATTGAATGTGAAATAATGTCGGGAAGCACTGCCACCGCCACCATTGAAAGCCTAAGGGCCACGTTTGCCACCCACGGCCTGCCTGACATACTGGTCAGTGACAACGGGCCATGTTTCACCAGTGCCAAATTTAAAGAATTTATGACCCGCAATGGAATCAAACATGTCACCTCGGCCCCGTTTAAACCAGCCTCCAATGGGCAGGCAGAGCGGGCAGTACAAACAATCAAACAGAGCCTTAAACGAATCACAGAAGGCTCACTCCAAACCCGCCTGTCCCGAGTACTGCTCAACTACCGCACGAGACCCCACTCACTCACAGGGGTGCCCCCGGCTGAGCTATTCATGAAAAGGACACTTAAAACCAGACTCTCGCTGGTTCACCCCAACCTGCATGATCAGGTAGAGAGCAGGCGGCAACAACAAAATGTAAACGATGGTCGCGCCACTGTGTCACGGGAAATTGATCTGAATGACCCTGTGTATGTGCTAAACTATGGACATGGTCCCAAGTGGATCGTGGGCACGGTGATGGCTAAAGAAGGGAATAGGGTGTTTGTCGTCAAACTAGACAATGGACAAATTTACAGAGACCACCTGCACCAAACGAGGCTGCGGTTCACAAACTGCCCTGAACAACCCACAGCAGACACCAACTTTTTCGAGCCCACAACACACACCCAAAGGATCAACGACATCACGCCGGACCAGGAAATTGAACCCATCACGCCCAACAGCCCAACAAGGCCAGGTTCACCTCGCAGCCCTGCAGGGCCAACAACACGCGAGGGCACAGCCAACACACCAGAACAGACATTTGTACCGAGGTGGTCTACCAGGGAAAGAAAGGCTCCCGTATGCCTCACCTTGTAAATAGTTTTCACTTTGACTTTGGGGGGGGAGTGATGTTGTGTATCTGTAAAGCATGCACTCCCATGTTCCGCCACCAGGGAGCTCATCACCTGAAGTCCCAAGGGATCCCAGCATCCCTTGGGAGCACTGTATATAAGCCGGCCCCTAAGGCCTGTTCCTCGCTCTGGAGTGTCTTATTAAAGACTGAGGTCACTGTTACTTTAACCTCCCTGTGTGCAGCCTCATTTGTGTTAGGAACACAATAACTATATTGTAAGCTCAAACTGTGTGACCTTGGTCTCTTTAATGTGACTCCAGAGTGAGGAAGCTGCATGGTAGATTACCTTTTATACCTGCTTGCCCAGGGTGCACAGGTGACCTTTAGATCTCGCACAGGTGTGCCCCCTAGTGGCAAGTCTTACATATTGGTGAGGTTTACATGCATACATAACATCACTCCCCCCCAAAGTCTTATGTACAAGTTATTTACAAGTTGAGGTGATCTGGCGCTCTACGTTCCCGGGTCGATCGCCTGAGTTGAAGTCCTGGCATGGGTGAGTTGGTCGGATCGTTGCTGCACGGCCGCGCGACTGGTCTGATCGGACTGTCGGGCATGGTGGGTTCATCCTCGTGGTTGACAGTGAGGTCGGAGGCATTAGTGAGTCGCTGGGGGTCAGGTCCTTTCACAGTGGTTCCTGGTTATCTGTAGTTCGCAGTTTGGTCTGATCCAAATGCTTTCTGCGTTTGCCCATTACATGGTTTCACAACAAACTCTCCATTTTCATCACAAACACTCCATTCCCCTCTTTGGCGAATACAATGCTAGCACCCCATCTGGGGCCCTGAACATGGTCTACATCATTTATTCTGATGTCGCGTGGAGGAGCCGTGCGATCATGGTACATTCTCTGCTGATAGCATACTGAAGGCTCAGTTCTCTGAGTGATTCTGTCTGGTGACTGCATGGCTCCCGGGATAGCCGGGTCTGTAGGGAGTCTACTATTGTTTGATGATTTGGCTTTATGATTTGGGCTGCCTGCTCCGGACTATTGTCGCTGGCCCTAAGGTCTGGCAAGCCAAGGATGGCCAATATGGCCTTGAGATTTTTAGTAGTGGTGGGAGGCCGCGTGGTCCCCGTGGATCCAAGGCCATAGTATGGAGGCCCCGGACCACCGACTGTGTGTAGCCTCCCTGTCTTTCTTTGCAACGTTGCAGGGTTGCCCCATAGGGAGCAATCTAATGGGATGAGCATTTCATCTTTGCGATGGATAAGCTGCAACATTCCATCTAGCGGTTTGCCGTTTGCAGGCAGTAACGTGGGATCCTGGCTGGTCCAGGTCCTAAACTGGGAGCCGTTACGGTTGACCCCTCGCTTTCTAGCACTTCCACAACAATGAGCAGGTCAGCGGACTGTGCCGTTTCCACCCCGGTGGTGGGCAACGGTAGCCAACTGGTGTCGTTGTCAGTACATGGCCCGCAGATCATGTTACAGTGCACAGACAGTGTTAGACATATTCGAAACAAAGCATTGATGATAGTGCCTCTGCTCACCAAAAACTGTGAGATAGGCAGCTTGTCTGACTCGAGTAAATATTGGAACACTCTTTGGTATTTCTCTTTTGTCCCGTGAACGCAGGCTACTGCTTTGGTTAACTTATTGGATACATGTTCAACCGGTTGGGGCTCGCCCGCTACTTTGGCTTGCTGTACAACACGCCCGACCCCGTGTGATAACACATCACTTGCGACAAATACTTTGTAGATACATATACAACTGATTGGGATTCGCCCGCTACTTTGGCTTGTGGTAATGTATCCCCGACCCCATACGATTATACATCATTAGCCACAAAAGAGCGCTCACATGGGTTACACAGTGTAAACAACTTATTGGAATGTAGTGGATTCCTGGCCTTCTCAGCAGCCGTCCCTTTACCTTTGCCCCAAGCCCAGTCGACTTCCTTGTTGGGCAACACATGCCTCTGTTTCATTGCGGCGACATCCCGTGGTCTGATGCTCTCTCATCATGTGGTTTGGACGCACTTTCGTCCCATGATCTGGACGCACTCTCGTCCCGTGGTCTGGATGCTCTTTCATTCCATGGTCTGGACGTCCTCTCATCCGTGTCCGTGATGCCGACTGCCACGATCTTCCTCCCTAAGGATTTTGCCACTGGCATCGGGAAGACGCATTTGGATCATTTCAGCTGGAGTCCCACTCTGCTTGGTTGACCTGGAGCCTCTTCCATCATCACGAAGAGGTCATCAGCTTTGGGTGATGGGTACTGTCATGTATGTAACCACAATGTAACACCACTGTATTACTGTATACACACAACCTAGATGCACACCTTGACCACAAGGGGTAAACTTGTGGGAGTCACTCCTTACCTGATCTCCCAGGTATATAAAGGTAGGTCCCACGCAGGGTCATCACTTGTGGAGTGCTGTGAAGAGTTGAGGTCACAGAGTGACCTTGTCCCCAGAATGTGCCTCGTGTGGTTTCATCCTGTAGAGTAAGGACTTTGCATTGGCGACGAGAAACGGGAACTCATGACCCACGAGAATGGCCACCGGTAGTGCAGAGGAATGGTACTGTGTTGGGGAAGACTGGGACGATTTTGTCGAGAGGCTTCAGCAAAGTTTCATTACGAAAGAATGGCTGGGGGATGCAGCGGCCGACAAGCGACGGGCTCATCTTTTGACCAGCTGCGGACCAAAGACTTATGCGCTCATGAAGGACTTACTAGCACCCGAAAAGCCGGCGGACAAAACCTTTGAAGAACTTCGCAAACTGATTGGGGAGCACCTCAAACCGGCGAGTAGCATACATATGGCCCGACACAGATTCTACACCCACCGACGTCGTGAAGGACAGAGCATACCGGATTTCGTGGTGGACCTCCGGCGTTTGGCCAGCCTCTGTAAGTTCACAGACGCCTGCAGAGTGGAGATGCGAAGGGACTTCTTTATCGAGGGCATCGGTCATGCGGGAATTTTCCGCAAATTAATTGAGACCAAAGATTTGGCCTTGGAAGGGGCGGCGTTGTTAGCTCAAACTTTCATGGCGGGGGAGGAAGAGACGAAAATAATATACACGCGCAATTCTGCCTCTAACGCGGCGATGGGTCAGGGAGTCAACATCATCAATGCGACTCAGAGCCCTGCAGGCTGGCAGGGGCAGTCCGACATTCCCCAGGCAGCAATAGACTCCAGAGTAGGATTCCAACAGAGACAATGGCAGGCTGAACGGACATTCACGCCATCACAGTGGACAATGCGGCCCAGGATGGGGCCATTGACACCCACCAATAGGGTACTTAAGAGCAGTCAAAGGGACAGTCAGCGCGGAATGCCTGGCCATAGTCCCTTTGTCCCCATCAATGGAAATTTTAACATGCTGGAGGTGTGGAGGAAAACACTCAGCCAGGTCTTGCAGATTTCAACAGTTTGTCTGCAGAAACTACAATCTCAGTGGCCATTTAGCTTGAATGTGCAGGAAGCCTGCAACCAGACTAATATATGAGGTGGAGGGACCAGAAGAGGGTCCTTTTAGGCAGGATGACTTTTGGGGCAAATCGATGGACGCTGAGGTTCAGCGGGTCCATGCTACGAACAGTTCATACACCAAAACGCCACGAATAATGATGAGGGTTTTATTAAACAGAATCCCAGTACACATGGAGCTGGACACTGGGGCCAGCCAGTCACTCATGGGCATTCAGCAATTTGAGAAGTTATGGCCACTTAAAGCCAGTAGACCCAAATTAGCACGTATTGAGACACAATTACGGACTTACACAAAATAAATCATTCCGGTGCTAGGCAGTGCAATGTTGGCCGTCACACACAATGGGTTAGTGAATCGGCTGCTGCTCTGGATTGTCCCGGGTAATGGTCCCGCACTGTTGGGGAGGAGCTGGTTAGCCGAGATGAACTGGAAATGGGGGGATGTTCATGCAATGTCATCTGTGGAGCGAAGTTCGTGTTCACAAGTCCTACAACAATTCGATTCACTATTCCAACCTGGCGTCGGGACTTTCAAAGGCACCAAAGTAGTAATACACATCACCCCGGATGCCAGGCCAGTGCACCACAAAGCCAGAGCGGTGCCGTATGTGATGCGGGAAAAAAATCGAGAGCAAATTGGACCGGCTGTTGAGAGAGGGCATCATCTCGCCTGTTGAATTCAGCGACTGGGCGAGCCCCATCGTTCCCATCCTAAAAGTGGATGGCTCTGTCAGGATCTGTGGCGACTACAAGGCCACCATCAATCGGGTGTCCCAACAAGATCAATACTCGCTCCCGAGAGCGGAGGACCTTTTTGCCACGCTGGCAGGCGGCAAGCTGTTCACCAAGTTGGACCTCACTTCAGCCTATATGACCCAGGAACTGGCCGATGAATCTAAACTACCGACCACCATCACCACGCACAAGGGACTGTTAATTTATAACAGGTGCCCGTTTGACATTCGATCAGCGGCCGCGATTTTTCAATGAAACATGGAAAGCCTGCTTAAATCCATTCCTGGAATGATCGTATTCCAGGACGACATCCTCATCATGGGTCAAGACACCGAGGACCACCTCCACAACCTGGAGGATGTGCTACGCCAATTGTACCGGGTAGGCCTGCGACTCAAGAAGTCTAAATGTGTGTTCTTAGCTCCTGATGTTGAGTTTCTGGGCAGGAGGGTTGCCGCAGATGACATTCGGCCCACCGAATCCAAAACAGAGGCGATTCGACGAGCACCCAGGCCCTGCAACACATCGGAGTTGTGTTCATTTCTGGGACTGTTGAACTATTTTGGGAACTTTCTGCTGAACTTGAGCACGTTGTTGGAGCTGCTACCCGTGCTCCTGCGTAGGGTTGCAATTGGTTTTTGGGGGACTGTCAGGAACGGGCTTTTGATCGGGCGCGAAACTTACTTTGTTCAAATAAGTTGTTGACCCTGTACGACCCCTGTAAAAACTTGGTTCTGACATGTGATGCATCGTCCTATGGGGTTGGGTGCGTGTTGCAGCAGAGCAATGCTGAAGGTCAATTACAATAAAGCATCTGGACCAAGTAAAAAAAATGTTCAGCATCGACACGGAGGAACCTGAAGAAGACCATGAGATAGAGCTCACACCACCGCCCGTGAACGAGCAACAAGAGCAATCAGAAGAATGCACAGTCCCTGCGGTCAGCCCGGACAGGCCGGAACCATCACAGGTGACAGACACTCACGTCAATGTCCAACAACCAGAGCCCCAACTGCGGCGCTCCACGAGGGAACATAGACCACCTGAAAGACTAAACCTATGATCCTAACAAGACTTTGGGGGGGGGGGGGGGGAGGTGATGTCATGTATGTAACCACAATGCAACACCACTGTATTACTGTATTACTGTATACACACAACCTAGATGCACACCTTGACCACAAAGGGTGAACTTGTGGGAGACACTCCTTACCTGATCTCCCAGGTATGTAAAGGTAGGTCCCACGCAGGGTCATCACTTGTGGAGTGCTGTGAATAAAGAGTTGAGGTCACAGAGTGACCTTGTCCCCAGAATGTGCCTCATGTGGTTTCATGCTGTAGAGTAAGGGCTTTACATAGAAACATAGAAACATAGAAAATAGGTGCAGGATTAGACCATTCGGCCCTTCGAGCCTGCACCGCCATTCAATGAGTTCATGGATGAACATGCAACTTCAGTACCCCATTCCTGCTTTCTCGCCATACCCCTTGATACAGGTACCGCACCTGTACCGCTGCTCGGTTGATCTTTACCTCCTCGTGGTCATGATGAGCGGCCTGTGCCTTGGGGATCTGCAAATGGATCTGCACTTCGATGCCTGGTTCAGCTGAAGGTGGAGGCTTACTCAGCTTTTGAGCAAGGGAGACGTTGTTTGCCGGAGAAGGTACACAGAGGTCTTCCCAGTTCCATCGAATCTTCCCCATCCACTTTCTACCAAGCAGCGTTAGGCCATCACCTGAAACAATCCACAGTTGTAAATCGTGCACCGCTCCCTCATGGGATACTCTTATGTCCGCACTACCAATAACTGGTATCAGTTCCTTGGTGTAGGTACGCAGCTTTGCCTGAATCGGGATCAGCTTGGGTTGTTGTGCTCTGTCGCCCCACAGCCTCTCGAATGCCTTCTGGCTCATTATTGATTGACTCGCCCCCGTGTCCAATTCCATGGAAACTGGAGTGCCGTTGAGTTTAACTTTTAACATTGTCGGACGGCTTTTGGTGATGAAGGTATGTATCCCATATACTTCCTCTTCATCCTCAGGTTGAGTTGCCTCTCCTGCTCGTTCAGCATGATCCTCGCTGGATCGGTCGTCCTCTCCTGACTCTGCCACGTGGTGAGTCAGAGGTCATTTGCACATTCGCTGGAGGTGCCCCATTGTTCCACAGCGCTTGCACACATAGTGCTTGAATCGACATTGATGATGCCCCCACAGCGCCAACATGGTGTTAATGGATACACATTCACGCCCCACGGCGGACTCTGAGTCACTCTTGGTCTGGCCTCTGCAGTCGTGTAGGCCCTGCAATGTACAGTTCTGCCTGCTGAACGCATTATTTTATGCAAATACTTGCCGGTGAGCTTTGATTCTGTGAAGTTATCTGTTTCGTGTTGTCGCTCGTGGATATGAAAGCCTGAACTATCGTGATGGCCTTGCTCAGATCTAGGGATTCGGCAGACAGCAGTTTGCGAAGAATGACCTCGTGGCTGATTCCAAGCACGAGAAAGTCCTGCAACATTTCTCCCAAAGATCCGGCAAATTCGCACAGTCCCGCAAGGCGTCTTAGGTCGGCGAAAAAGCTCTGGCCCTCAGAGCGATGGTGTGTGTAAAAGCGATACCTGGCCATTAAGATGCTCTCCTTTGGCTTGAGGTGTTCCCAAACCAGCGTGCACAGCTCTGTCCGTTGGTTTGTCCAGTGCCAGCAGAATTTTGAGGAGGCCATATATCGAAGACCCACATACGGTGAGGAGAATCGCCTTGCGCTTGACCGCCGTCTCAGCCTTGTCCAGTTCATTGACCACGAAATACTGGTTGAGATGCTCAGTGAAGGCTTCCCAATCATCACCCTCAAAAAATCTCTCAAGAATACCAACGGCAGCCATTACCGCGTGAAAGTTCGTGATCCGTTACTCGTCGCCAGTTGTTATGTTCAGAATAACTCCACAAGACTGTATTGTAAGCTCAAACTGTTGTGACCTTGGTCTCTTTAATGTGACTCCAGAGTGAGGAAACAGCATGTTAGATTACCTTTTTCTACCTGCTTGCCCAGGGTGCACAGGTGACCCTTAGGTATCCCACAGGTGTGCCCCCTAGTGGCAAGTCTTACATATTGGTGAGGTTTACATGCATACATAACACCTTTATCCTGCGATAGGGCAGTGTGCCTCAACTGTTTCAGCCACCATGGCAAGGCCAAGGCTGCCTGTTCGGGGCCAAGGGATACGGCCTGGCCACCTGGCTAATGACCCCCCTCCACAAACCCACCACAGAGCCGGAGGAATACTATAATGAGAACCATGCCGCCACCCGCAACATCATTGAGCAGACAATAGGGTTGCTGAAGCAACGATTCCAATCCCTGGACCGCACTGGAGGCAGCCTTCAATACTCCCCTCAACAGGTCTCACTATTTATTGTGCATGCTGCACAACTTGGCCATCATGAGGACCCAGGCTTTGCCAGTGTGGATCACAAGCTCACCTCAAGAAGTCGAGGAGGAGGAGTAATAGGTGCACCGAATGTCCAGCGAGACGGCAATGACTAGCAGCAGCGACGGAGGAGGCAGTGTGCCAATGTTGGTGGCGGCAGGGCTAATCGGCGGCGGCTCATAAGGGAACGCTTCACTTAAATGGAGTAAGCTGAGGGCTGCAGCTAATAATGAGCGCGTATTGTAACATGATAATGCCACCTCTCAGTTACAAGTCCACAGTCATACAAGAGGCTGAAGGAAACGTTCAACGTTAAATTTTATTGCAAACACATCCCTCATACAATCCCAAAAACCCCACCCCCATCAATGAAAACAAAATAGTGCATCCGCCCCTTCAAATAATACAACAGATGAATAACCTTTACAACATATGTACACAGACCACACCCACTCAAACAAAACTAAATGGGGCACCCGCCCCTTCACATGTCATCATCATAGGCAGTCCCTCGAAACAAGGATGACTTGCTTTCACGCCAAAAGGGATGAGTTCACACGTGTTTCAATGTAGGACCTAATATTCTGGATCCCGAACTATAGTGTAGGGTGGAAGATGCCTGTGCATGGATTTTTTTTAACGCGTGATGGCCGTTGCACATCAGCCACCACACGGGCTTGACAGAGCCAGGTCTTGATCCAGTGGCAAGGATTAACCAAGACGACTGGAGACCAGCTCTGCTGCACGGATCTAGTGTGCAAATATCGCAGTGTGGGCTGGCTCGTGCTGCCCCTGGGCCCCCGCCTCTTCTGGGCCCCGAACTCTCGCCTCTCCTGGGCCCCGATCACATCCCATTGCCGCGCCTTTACCCCAAACTCGCCGCTCCTGCTGTACCTGCCTGCACTACAGTCAGCCGTTGCACTGCTCCCTGCAGTGGTATGCCGCCACACGCTGCTACCTTTAATGGCCCCGGCCTGCTGATGGTGTTGCAGGCCGGGACCGTACTGATTTCCGGGCCGAGCCACTGCACGCTGCTCCCTCTAACCGCCCCTTCAAATAATACAACAGATGAATGACATTTACACCTTCTCAACATAGGGCCCATAGCCACACCTTTGATCAGTGGGTCTTGCATAGGCATTTCTCGCCCCTCTATCTCACTCCCCTCCCTCGCCTACTGCTCCTTCTCAATGGATCCTCAGTGCCTGCAGCAAGGTCACTTGAGGGCTGCTGTGTGTGTGAGGGAGACCGGACACATGGCCTAGCACGACACCCTGGAAGGCCCGGCTGTTGATAGGCCTGCTTGAGAATGGGCGGCAGCAGTGTGGGAGGGCTGGGGTGCAGACCGGAGAATGCAAGTGTTGCATGGTCTCGGCCTGCCACTCAATGGCTACTACCACTTCAGCCATGACCCGCGCCATCATGTTTTGAACCTCATGGTCAAGCGTCGAGCATCTGTTGCAATCGGCCAAGGATGAGCTCCCGACCCGCAAATGCCAAGGTTGAGGTGGCCTCCACCACATTCAACGCAAGTGCATCCATGCTCGGCGGGTTCCTCACCAATGCACCGATCAGCTCGCGGTGCATCTGCATTGACTCCCTGGACATAGACTCCAAGTCCAGGTGCTCATCTGCCTGTCTGTGTGCAGGATTCATGGGACGACTTACCCTCCAGAGAGCTTGCCCCCGAGCTGCCCCTCGCGCTGGGCATTGCTGGAGGCCACTGGGGCTAGGAGCCTCAGGTTCAGCCATCCCCGGGAAGGCGACCTCTTTGACCAAGGTGCTCTCCCCACTTGATCCAAATGTGGACCTCTCACCCTGTCCCAGCATACTGGTCTCCACCTCCTCCTCCACATTTTCCCCGTCATCTGAAGACATCGCATGACGGGCAGGCTGGTACTCTTCTGGCTTATCATCTGTAAGCATAAAGCAACAGAAGTACAGTTATCAGCTGGGGAGGGGGCATTGTTATTTTGGTTGCTACATCTTGCAAGGCATGTGGCCTCAAGGCTGTCACGTAAAAAGGCCATCTCATTCACATTCACATACCGTCACTGTCGAGCGGGGGCTCTGCCTTTCTGCCCTCCTGCAGCATGACTGCAGCACCCATGAGGCCGGACACTCGTTCCCCTGGTTGGTCAGGTCTAGCACATAGGACTCGCCCTCTCCCCGATGAGCCAACTCACGCAGATTGTGCGCAAATTTGTCCGGCTGTGTAGGTGCTGGTGTGCCACATGTATCTGCAGTAGGATACTCGCGAGTAAGATGGCGAAGGGTGCATATTAGCAGTTCATGCTGCCTGGCATCACACAGTGGATGTATGAGCTGTGGGTCTGTGGCACAAGCAACTATGAGGCTTAGGACTGGGACAACATATGAAGAGCTGAAAGATGTTGGTCGGTGGGTTCAGGCTCAGTAAGCAGGTAGAAGGTGAGAGACGCTTGGATGGGCAGGGTATGTCTGGTGAGGCGATAGAGTGGTCTCAGGCTGGCTTCAGCAATGATGAGCATGGCCTGGTACACATAGAGAAGGGATAGGCAGTGCAAAGTGTTTACATTGTGTTCGTCACTGAGGTTCACATGAAAGCATTGGAAGGTGAATGGAAACAGTACTCACCCTGACAACCGTTGTAAGGCCGTTGAATCTATTGTGACATTGGTTCACTGTTGTTGGCTCCAGGCTGTAACGTGCTCAGCCACCTCCCTCCACCTCTCTTAGCTTTGGCTTGATATATTTGAGATGTTGGTGTGCAATGATAAGGACAATAACACCTCTGTTTATGCTTGGGGTTACTAGCCACCAGGAGGCGCCCCTGTCGGAGGTCATTGGGCTGTATGGACATGTGTGCGGGCCAGGTATATAAAGCAAGCCACCATGTCATATGGGCACCTTGAACCCAATTAAAGTTGAGCCAGGTTTGCACCTGAGTGAGTTTACAGTATTCAGTCTTTTGAGTTATTGCATTTATAACATTTAGCGACGAGGTAACTCAAGAACCTTCGCATGCAAAATGAGCACCACTGGAATTCTGGAGAGATTTGTGGAGGGAGAGGACTGGTCGGAATTTATCGATCGCCTGGACCAGTACTTCGTGGCCAACAAAATGGAGGAAGCTACTGACGCAGTTAGGCGCAGGGTGGTTTTCCTCACTGTTTGCGGTCTGAAAATCTATGGCTTCATAAAGAATCTCCTCTCGTCTGCACGTCCAATGGACAAAGACTATGAGGAATTGTGTGCTCTGTACGTGACCATCTCAAACCAAAAGAAGGCATCATCATCTCACGCTATCGATTCTACACGCATTTTCCTTCTGAGGGCCAGAATGTGTCGGAATTTGTTGACGACCTAAGACATCTTGCTGGGCCATGTAAGTTCAAAGACGCGTTGGGAGACATGCTGTGAGATTTCTTCGTAATAGGAATCAACCATGAGGTGATCCTCCGGAAGTTATTGGCTGCGGAGACGCTGGATTTGAGCAAGGTTATCGCGATTGCCCAGGCATGCATGACGACGGATGATAATTTAAGACAGATATCATCGAAGAGTTGGAGCTCCACGGCAAGTACTGTAAACATGATTGTATCGTCGTAAGGCAGAGCTGCTTATGGCAGGGCCTACTCAACTGCATATGCAAAACCTGTAGCTACTCAAAGTCTGCCAACGGGTACGAATCCGATTTCATTCTGTTGGCATTGTGGGGGCAATCATCGGCATCATCAGTGTAATTTTAAACAGTACATCTGTGAAGGCTGTTTGAAAGTGGGGCATGATATGTCCTTACTACACAGTATAAATGCACACGAGGCCCATGCTTGAGAGAAGGTCAGTCTGTGACCTGTCCTTTATTCCTTAGCACTCAAGTGATGAAGGTGGGTGGAGCTTCCCCTTTTATACCTGAAGGTCCAGGTTAGGAGTGTCTCCCACCTAGTGGTCAGTGTTCTCACGGTGTACAACTTAGGTCAGTTTATACATGGGTTACAATGCTGGTTGAATACATGACAGGGCATCTTCGCAAATGTGTCCACAACTGAGCAAGCATGCTGCGACTCACCACATGGATAATGACGACCAGTCCAGCGCGGACCTGGATATGCAACCCGAGATACCCAGGGAGGAAGTGTATGGACTATATTCGTTCCTAACAAAGAGCCAACTGATAATGGTTAATGTGAAACTAAATGGCGTGCCGGTATCGATGGAATTGGGCACGGGTGTGAGTCAGTCGATAATGAGTCAAAGGACATTCGACAAGTTATGGGACACTGAGGCTGTGAAGCCTGAGCTGAGTCCAATCAATGCCAAGTTGCATACTTACACCAAAGAACTCATACTGGTGATTGGCAGTGCAGAAGTCAAGGTGTCGTAGGATGGTGTGGTTCATGATCTACCCTTAAGGATCATTCCAGGAAATGGTCCAATGCTGTTCGTCAGGAATTGGCTCGAAAAAATCAAATGGAATTGGAACGATATCAAAGCGTTGTCATCGGTGGATGACACTTTGTGTGCTCAAATGCTGAGCAAGTTTCCCTCGCTGTTTGAACTGGGCATCGGCAATTTCACGGGAGCCAAAGTGCAGATTCACCTGGACTCGGGTGCAAGACCCGTCCATCACAAAGCTCGGGCTGTTCCGTACATGATGAGGGAGAAGGTCGAAATTGAGCTGGACAGACTCCAACTTGAAGGGGTCATATCACCCGTCGAATTTAACAAATGGGCCAGTCCCATTGTTCCTGTGTTGAAGAGTGATTGCACTGTCAGGATTTGTGGAGACTGCAAGGTTACGATCAACCGATTTTCGAAACAGGATCGGTACTCGTTACCGAAGGCTGATGACCTGTTTGCAACGCTAGCCGATGGGAAGTCGTTCACTAAACTGGATCTGACGTCAGCCTATATGATGCAGGAGCTCATCGACATGTCGAATAAACTTACGTGCATCAACATTCATAAAGGACTGTTTATCTACATACCAGAGAACATTTTTAGTCAGTATGTAGCAAGTTCAACATGGGAGCGGGCGGTCTTGGATTTAGTTTTGGGGAATGAAGCCGGGCAGGTTGAAGGGGTATTAGTGGCAGAGCACTTGGGTGCCAGTGACCATAATTCAGTCAGATTCAAGTTGGTTATGGATAAGGACAAGGATAGGCCTGGAATAAAAGTTCCGAATTGGGGAAAAGCTAATTTTGCTAAGTTAAGGAGTGATTTGGCAATGGTAGACTGGAAACAGCTACTTGTGGGTAAATCAGTGTCGGAACAGTGGGAGGCATTTAAGGAGGAGATCCAGAAGGCTCAGGCCAAACATGTGCCCTCAAAGAAAAAGGCTGGGAACAATAATTCTAGAACCCCCTGGATGTCCAGGGACTTACAGGGGAGGATTAAGAAAAAAAGGGATGCTTATGTCATATATTAACAACTAAATACTATAGAATCTTTAGAGGAATATAGAAAGTTAAGAGGCAAAATTAAAAAGGATATTAGGAATGCTAAGAGAGAGCACGAGAAATTCTTGGCCAGTAAAATTAAGGAAAACCCTAAGATGTTCTTTAAATATATTAAGAGTATGAGGGTAACTAAAGAAAGGGTAGGGCCTATTAGAGACCATGAGGGTAATCTTTGTGTGGAGGCGGAAGATGTTGGTAGGGTTCTTAACGAATACTTTGCATCGGTTTTCACAAAGGAAAGGAGCAATGCATATTCTGCTATTGAGGAAGAGTGTGACATTCTGGATGAAATAAATATAGTGAGAGAGGAAGTATTAAGGGGTTTAGCAGCTTTGAAAGTAGATAAGTCCCCAGGCCTGGATGAAATGCATCCCAGGCTGTTGAGCAAAGTAAAAGAGGAAATAGCAGAGGCCTTGATCATCATTTTCCAGTCCTTTTTGGATCTGGGCATGGTGCTGGAGGATTGGAGGACTACTAATGTAGTTCCGTTTTTTAAGAAGGGAGAAAGGGATAGGTCAAGTAATTACAGGCCTGTCAGCCTAACCTCAGTGTTGGGAAAATTATTGGAAAAAGTCCTGAAAGACAGGATAAATCTGCATTTGGAAAGGCAAGGATTAATTAGGGACAGTCAGCACGGATTTGTTAAGAGAAGATCGTGTCTGACTAACCTGATTGAATTTTTTGAGGAGGTAACCAAGAGGGTCGATGAAGGTAGTGCATATGATGTAGTATATATGGACTTTAGCAAAGCTTTTGATAAGGTCCCACATGGTAGACTGGTCATGAAGGTTAAAGCCCATGGAATACAGGGCAAAGTTTCAAGTTGGATCCAAAATTGGCTTGGAGGTAGGAAGCAAAGGGTAATGATTGATGGATGTTTTTGTGACTGGAAGGATGTTTCCAGTGGCGTTTCGCAGGGCTCAGTACTGGGACCCTTTTTGTGGTATATATATCAATGATTTAGATTTGAATATAGAGAGTATGATTAAGAAGTTTGCAGACGAAACTAAAATTGGCTGTGTGGTTGATAATGAAGAGGAAAGTCATGGGCTGCAAGAGGATATCAATTTACTGGTCAGGTGGGCAGAGCAGTGGCAAATGGAATTTAATTCAGAGAAGTGTGAAGTAATGCACTTTGGGAGGGCTAATAAGGAAATGGTATACACATTAAGCGGTAGGCCACTTAATAGTGTAGATGAACAAAGGGACCTTGGAGTGTTTGTCCACAGATCCCTGAAAGTAGCAGACCAGGTGGATAAGGTGGTTAAGAAGGCATACGGAATGCTTGCCTTTATTGGCCGAGGCATAGAATATAAGAGCAGGGAGGTTATGCTTAAATTGTAAAATACTTTAGTTAGGCCACAGCTGAAGTGCAGTTCTGGTCGCTGTATTATAGGCAGGACATGATTGGACTCGAGAGGGTACAGAGGAAATTTACTAGGATGCTGCCTGGAATGGAGAATCTTAGTTATGAGGAAAGATTAGATAGGCTGGGTTTGTTCTCATTGGAACAGAGGAGGTTGAGAGGAGACCTCATTGAGGTATACAAAATATGAGGGCCCAGGACATAGTGGATAGTAAGGGTCTATTTCCATTGGTGGAGGGGTCTATTATGAGGGGGCAGAGTTTTAAGGTGGTTGGTGGAAGGTTTAGAGGGGATTTGAGGGGGGGGGCTTTTGGGGATCTGAAACTCACTGCCTGGAAGAGTGGTGGATGCAGAAACCCTCACCACTTTTGGATGGGCACTTAAAGTGCAGCAATCTGCCGAGTTATGGACCTAGAGCTGGTAATTGGGATTAGACTGGATGACCTTTTGTTGGACGGAGCAGATATAATGGTAAGTACGACAGGGAATAGAATACGGCCAGGGTGATCTCCTAGACTAGTTTCGATCGCCTGGATGGGTCGGAGAGGAATTTTCCCAGATTTTTTCTCCCTAAATTGGCCTGGGTTTTTATCTGGTTTTTGCCTATTCCAGGAGATCACATGGCTCTGGTTGGGGTGGAGTGTAGAATGTTTTAGTATAAGGGGTGTCACAGTTGTGGTGAGGCGGATTGGTTGGGCTGGGTGCTCTTTGCCTTTCCGTCATTGTTCATTGGTTTATATGTAACCTTTAGGGCTGCTGACCAAGGGCCGTGTGGCTCTTTGTTGGCCGTCGCTGTCATGATGGGCCGAATGGCCTCCTTCTGTGCTGTAAATTTCTATATTTTTATGTTTCTAGGTGTCCTTTTGGAATTCGTCGGCTGCAGCCATATTTCAGAAGAACGTGGAGAATCTACTGAAGGCCGTCCCTAGAACCATCGTGTTTCAAGATGATATTCTGGGCACAGGTTGTGACACTGCCGAACACCTGAACAACCTTGAAGAGGTTCTACATCATCTGGACAAAGTTGGATTCAGACTGAAACATTTGAAGTGCGTCTTCATGGCACCGGAAGTCGAATTTCTGGGGAGAAAGATTGCTGCTGATGGTATCAGGCCTATGTACTCAAAAACCAAGGCCATCAAAAATGCACCCAGGCCTCAGAATGTGACGGAGCTGTGTTCGTTCATTGGTCTACTCAACTACTTCGGTAATTTCTTACCTAGATTGAGCACTTTATTAGAGAGCTACAAATCTGCTTTGCTCTAACAAGTTGCTGGTACATTATGATCCGTGTAAGCGTCTAGTATTGGTCTGTGATGCTTCATCATATGGGGTTGGTTGCGTGCTCCAACAAGCTACTGAGTCGGATAAACTACAACCTGCTGCGTATGCTTTGAAAAGTTTGTCAAAGGTGGAAAGAGCGGACAGCATGGTAGAAAAAGAAGCTTTAGCCTCCATGTATGGCGTTAAAAAGATGCATCAGTACGTGTTTGGTCTTCGGTTTGAACTCAAAACGGATCACAAGCCACTCATTTCATTGTTTTCGGAAACAAAAGTATCAATACCAATGCATCGTCCCACATCCAGAGATGGGCGCTGACATTATCTGCCTATGATTATGTCATTCACCATAGGCCTGGAACCGAGAATTGTGCCGATGCACTGAGCCGTCTGCCTTTGCCCACACCAGAAGTGGAGACGCCACAACCTGCAGATCTACTGTTAGTTATGGATGCTTTTGAAAGTGAAGGAACCTCTGTCACTGCTCAACAAGTTAGGACCTGGACTAGACAGGACCCGATTTTATCAGTTGTAAAACATTGTGTCCTTAGTGGTGATTGCTCTACTATACCTATGGAAATGTGTAATGAGTCCAAACCTTACAACCATCACAAAGATGAACTATCCATTCAATCAGATTGTTTACCGTGGGGTAATCGTGTTGTTATGCCTAAGAAAGGCAGAGAGAAATTTGTATGTGATCTGCACAGCACTCATCCTGGTATTGTCATGATGAAAGCCATTGCCAGGTCTCACGTATGGTGGCTTGGAATTGACTCTGATCTGGAATCATGTGTGCATCAGTGCAACACTTGTATGCAGCTAAGCAAAGTACCAGCGGAATCTCTGCTGAGTCTGTGGTCGTGGCCATCTAAACCATGGACCAGGATCCACATCGACTTTGTGGGTCCTTTCCTGGTGAAGATGTTTTTTGTTGTGGTGGATACATATTCCAAGTGGATAGAATGTATAATCATGTCATCCAGAACATCCACAGCTACCATTGAGAGCCTTCGTGTCATGTTTGCTACTCATGGTCTAACATCGTTGTGAGTGACAACGGATCTTGCTTCACAAGTCTGGAATTTCAAGAGTTCATGAAACTCAATGGTATTAAATATGTGAAGTCAGCACCATTCAAACCTGCTTCTAATGGTCAAGCAGAGCGTGCTGTCCAAACAATCAAGCAGAGTATGAAATGTGTAACTCAGGGTTCACTGCAGACTCGCTTGTCATGCATATTGCTTAGTTACAGGACAAGACCCCACATGCTTACCGGGGTCTCCCCTGCTGAACTATTAATCTCAAGACCAAGCTCTCTCTCGTTCATCCTGACTTGAATGATCGTGTTGAAAACAGACGTCAAAATCAGCAGTGGCATCATGATCGTGCTGCTGTGACACACGACATCTCTGTTAACGATCCTGTGTATGTGCTAAATTATGGTCAAGGTCCCAAGTGGATGGCCGGTACCATTATGGCCAAGGAGGGTAATAGAGTGTTTATTGTCATGCTCAAAAATGGGCAAACATGCAGGAAACATGTTGATCAGATAAAGCTGCGGCACACAGATGAACTGGAACAAGTTGACGAAGATACGATCAGTGACCAATCAACCTATATTCATTCATTGGAGGACTCCGCCGTCATCAATGAATCTGGACTTTCAATCTCTGAAATGGTCATTGCCACTCACATCAGATTGGCTACCCAGCTTTCAGTTACATAGTTGACTCAGAACGGTCACCCAGAACTGGAGTTGAACTGAGATGATCAATTCGTGAGCGGAAAGCCCTGAACCGTCTTAACTTGTAAAAGGATTGATACTAAGAACTTGAAGGGGAATGTTGTCATGTATGTATGTTGGGGTTACTAGCCACCTGGGGCGCCCTTGTCGGAGGTCATTGAGCTGTACACACGTGTGTGCGGGCCAGGTATATAAAGCAAGCCACCATGTAATGTGGGCACTTTGGGTCCGAATAAAGTTGAGCCAGGTTTGCACCCGAGTTTACAGTATTCAGTCTATCAAGTTATTACATACATAACAGTTTATTAAACATTTCTTACCTGATAATGACTGCAAACAATTTATTCAAAAATAAAATATATCGATCTAGAAAATGAATAGAGAAAAAGATCTGAAATTTGTGGGAAAGATTGGGATCTACCTTTTAGTTACATCTGTAACCAAACTGTTTGAATCTTTATGGCCCTGATATTGGTGGCTTTACCGCCCATTGCCGCCGACTGCTACCGAGTTTTGCCTCCGGTCTCCCCTCTGTTCTAGTTTCCACTTGGGCTGGGGTGGGCGGGAGGCTCGACCTCTGCACCTGCTGGGCCCGGTACTAGGCTCACGGATGCACCAGTGTCGATTTCCATGGGTATTTTGGTTTCTGCAACGTCTACTTGGATGACATTTCTGCAACGTCTACTTTCAAATCGCTGTTAGATATCCTCGTGCTCCTGATGGCGTGTAGCTCTTCGTCCTGTTGCTTTTCTTCCATGCTATGTACTCTCTGGGATTTTCTACTTATAGCCTTGAAAGTTGGTTTACTCTTCAGGCAGCATGCCTTCGCAAGATGCCCAGTTTTCCTGCAGAAGGAACACTCTGCCTTCACATATGGACAATTTTGAGCAATGTGTTGTCCCAGGCACCAATAGCATGACTTTAATGCTCTTTTACCTTGGCCAGTTGCTGAGACCTTGGGGCCCAACTGCCTTTTAGTTTTAACCTGTAGGCGATTCACCTTGGTTGTCTGACGACTGGAAATGGTATGAAATTCTCGGGAATATTGGCCGGCCATATCCATTGACATAGCTGTCTGACAAGCTAAATCAAAAGTCAAGTTAGATGTTGTCAACAACTTTCTTCTGATCTCTTCATTTATCGTCCCACAAACAAAGCGGTCACATAATGCTTGGTCCTGAAAGTTTCCGAAATGACAATGAATGGATAGGTTCTTTAATGCTACAATGTACTCACTGATACTTTTGTCAATAAATTGATCTCATGTTCCAAAACAATAACTTTCAGAAATTTCCAGGGGCTCAGGACTGTGCTAATCTCCATAAGTGATGTCTCCTTTGGCTTGATGGGAACAAGCAAATTTTTTAGGGTTTCATAGACCTGCTTCAGTCAAGAAAATAACCCGTTTTCTTTCCAACACCACCCGGTTACAGTTTTCATCATCAGGGACTTCGATGATACTATTTGCAGTGAAAAATATTTCTAGCCGCTCCACATATGCTCCTAAAGTCTCACGGTCATGATGGAATTCACCCAAGCGCCCGATTATTCCCATAGGCACAGCGATCTGGACTCTTCAGTTCAGACAAGTGTGCTTGTAATTTACCTTGGATGTTTAGCTGTGCTGCAAACAAAGGACCTCTCTAGTCTCTCTGTTGTTTGGCTGGAATCATCCACCAACAAAAATTTCAGGTAGGGTATTCAGAAATCCTATCCTCGCTGCCAATGTGGTATATTCCTTAAAACATCACAACACACACAGATTCCAAGATGGCTCCATTCCTTTTTATTCTTGTTGTAAACAGCAATGGCTATATTACCACAGTAGTCCACTAGGTGGCGCCGAGCTTGCAACCAACATCTCGCCATCGGTAATTAGGCTCATACAGCAGTGCCAGGTCTCCAGTTGTCTTGGACCCCCTTGCCACTGGACTAAGACCTAGCTCTGTCAAGCCCGTGTGTTTGCTGGTGTGAGGCGGCCACCCCACGTTAAAAGAACTCATGCACAGGCATCTTCCACTTCATTAACATGAATTTCAGGACATGGAACATCAGGCCCCTCATAGACAACGCCAACAGCGGCAGGCCGGAACGCCGTACCGCCATAGTTGCCCAGGAACTTAGACGCTTTGACATCGACATCGCTGCCCTAAGCGAGACCCGGTGGGCAGGGGAAGGCCAGCTCAAGGAACAAGGTGGAGGTTACACCTTTTTCTGGAAAGGAAAACCAGAGGAAGAACATCGCCTTCATGGAGTCGGCTTCGCCATTAACCGCCTCAAAGACTACCCCTGCGGAGTTCACGAACACCTCATGACTCCGACTCACTCTATCCCAGAACCAACTAATGCGCCACAGTCATCAATGCGTACGTCCCAACAATCGATGCAACGGATGAGACCGAAGAGGGTTTTTATTCCAACCTCGAAACATCCCTGTCCCACGTCCCGGCGGGCAACAAATTGATCCTCCTAGGTGACTTCAACGCCAAGGTCGGCAAACACACAGCACTCAGGAGAGGCATGATTGGCAGAGAGGGGGTAGGGAAAGCCAACTCCAGCGATACCCTACTTCTGACAAAATGTCTAGAACATGAACTCCTCATCACCAACAACCTGTTCCGCCAAAGGGACAACTACAAGGCATCATGGCAACACCCTCGCTCCAAACACTGACACCTGCTCGACTATGTCATTGTCTGAGTCAGGGATCGCAAGGATGTGCGCATCACATGTGCCATGACAGGAGCTGACAACTGCTGGATGGACCACCGCCTAATCCAATCCATCATCAACATTAACATAGCCCCAAAGCAGAGGGGACAGCAGAAGCAGTGCCGCAAAAAGGTCAATGCCGGGGCACTTAAAGACCCAGCTAAGAGAGCCCTATACAGGCAGTGCCTCACAGCCAATCTGGCGTGCCTTGATGACCCTGAGATATTCAATGCCCACAGCGCTTGATCTGCCCTCCAGGCCTCCATAACCAGTGTCTGTAAAAAGACACTTGGACACTCAACCAGAAAACACCAGGACTGGTTTGATGAAAATGATCAGGAGATCCAAGAGCTAATAGATCGTAAGCGCAGAGCATTTTTGAGCCTCAAGCAACAACCAAACTCGGGAGCTACAAAGCAAAGTTACAGACAGCTCAAGGCTGAGGTCCAACAAAAAACCCGGGACCTAAAGAACAGGTGGTGGATGGAGAAAGCACAGGAGATACAACAACTGGCCGACAGCTACGATATGCGAGGATTCTTCATCACAGTCAAGGGTACCTATGGTCCAAACTCCCAAGGCCCCACCCCACTGCTGGCCAAGAATGGGGAAACACTCATCAAGCACACCAAGGTTGGTCAAGGCCCGCTGGAAGGAGAACTTCGAAGATCTCCTCAATCGAGACTCTGCCTTTGACTCAAGTGTTCTCTACTCCATCCCGCAGCATGCGACCAGCCACCACCTCAGTGAAACCCCAACGTTGCACGAGGTAGGAAAAGCCATAAAACAGCTCAAGAACAAAAAGGCTACGGGAGCGGGTGGAATCCCTGCTGATGCGGAGAGGTGCTGTTGGCGTAGATATATGATCTCATCTCTCTCATCTGGAGGGAGGAGAGCATGCCGGGAGATCTCAGAGATGCAGTGATCGTGACCATCTTTAAAAAGGGGGACAAGTCCAACTGCGGCAATGACAGGGGAATCTCCCTGCTATCAGCCACTGGGAAAGTTGTCGCTAGAGTTCTCCTCAACCGTTTTCTCCCTGTGGCCGAGGAGCTCCTCCCGGAGTCACAGTGTGGATTTCAACCCTACGGGGCACAACGGACATGATCTTTGCAGCTCGACAGCTGCAGGAAAAATGCAGGGAGCAGCGCCAGCCTTTATACATGGCCTTCTTCAACCTTACAAAGGCCTTTGACATTGTCAACCGTGAGGGTCTATGGAGCATCCTCCTCCGTTTCTGATGCCCCTAAAAGTTTGTCAACGTCCTTCGCCTGCTCCATGACGACATGCAGGCTGTGATCCTTACCAACGGATCCATTACAGACCCAATCCACATCCGGACCGGGGTCAAACAGGGCTGCGTCATCGCTCCAACCCTCTTCTCAATTTTCCTCGCTGCCATACTCCACTTCACAGTCAACAAGCTCCCCGTTGGAGTGGAACTAAACTACAGAACCAGTGAGAAGCTGTTTAACCTATGCCGCCTCAAGGCCAGGTCCAAGATCACCCCAACCTCTGTAGCTGAGCTACAGTACACGGACCACGCCTGCATCTGCGCACATTCTGAGGCTGAACTCCAGGATATAACCGATGTATTTACCAAGGCATATGAAAGCATGGGCCTTACGCTAAACATCCGTAAGACAAAGGATCTCCACCAGCCTGTCCTCGCCGCACAGCACTGTCCCCTAGTCATCAAAATCCATGGCGCGGCCCTCGGCAACGTGGACCATTTCCCATACCTCGGGAGCCTCTTGTCAACAAAAGCAGACATTGATGCGGAGATTCAACACCGCCTCCAGTGTGCCAGTGCAGCCTTCAGCCGCCTGAGGAAAAGACTGTTTGAAGACCAGGCCCTCAAATCTACCACCAAGCTCATGGTCTACAGGGCTGTAGTAATACCCGCCCTCCTGTATGGCTCAGAGGCATGAACGATGTACAGAAGACACCTCAAGTTGCTGGAGATATATCACCAACGATGTCTCCACAAGATCCTGCAAATCCCCTGGGAGGACAGGCGCACCAATATCAGTATCCTCGTCCAGGCTAACAGCCCCAGCATTGCAGCGCTGACCACACTCAATCAGCTTCGCTGGGCAGGCCAGACACGAGACTCCCAAAGCAAGTGTTCTATGCGGAGCTCCTTCGTGGCAAATGAGCCAAAGGTGGGCAGCAGAAACGTTACAAGAACACCCTCAAAGCCTCCCTGATAAAGTGCAACATCACCACTGACACCTGGAAGTCCCTGGCCAAAGACCACCCTAAGTAGAGAAAGTGCATTCAGGAGGGCATTGAGCACTTCGAGTCTCAACCCCGAGAGGTCAAGCGCAGGCAGCAGAAGGAGCGTGCGGCAAACCAGTCCCACCCACCCCTTCCCTCAACGACTGTCTGCCCCAACTGTGACAGAGTCTGTGGCTCTCGTATTGGACTGTTTAGCCACCAAAGAACTCACTTCAGGAGTGGAAGCAAGTCTTCCTTGATTGCGAGGGACTGCCTATGATGATGATGATGATGCTTAGGTGGAATGATATTACAATAACATTATTATTTTACCTGCTAAGTTCCTTCGTTTTTTTTTGTGATTTGGGATTTTATCAGTTGCCGCTCTAAAAAGGGGGCACTTTAGTTAGATTTTTTGGGTTGATGACATTGGGGTTACCTTTTCTGCATTGTAAAGAAAAGGCATACTGAGCTGCATCCATTGGATTCCATGGTGAAAATGATAATGTGCTAAATGATGTGGTCACTGTGTGGGAACTACAAAGGATACAAATCTGAAATTTTAAAAAGTCATCTATTCTGCAACTGGGCAAACATACCTGATGCAGCATTGCATAAGTTTATTTAAGAGAAAAACACGCTGAGGCCTAACTCAGTTAAGTGCCTGTTTAATATGTCGGAGATGTGATAAGACATCGCCGACATGTTGATTAAACAATGAAATGACTTGTCTCTCTCTGTGGTTTGCATTCTAAGTGAAATAAATCAATTCACCTACTCAAACTGATCAAGATTTAATTAACATCACAGTGTGCAATTACTTCATAATTAAAGTAATTTAGCTCCTTCCTTTGACTCTTGGTGTCACTGAACAGGCATTTTTAACAGCAAGTAGGGAGATAATTAACTAATAGAACAGCTGAAACTCTTTTTGGAGTTCACCTGCAAAAACATAAAACATGTATCCGTGCCACCCGACCTGGATGACACACACAAGACATTTACAAGGCCCCTTTTTTATTTATTTTTTTTGTGTTTTTTTTTTTTGGGGCACTAAAATCACAATTTTTCCCTTTTTCCAGTGCTAGAACAGCTGAAGGCCGAATCAGCTAGACCAGTTGATTTTAATTGCTTCCAAATTTACCTACTGGTCAAATAAGCCAGCACGTCACATGTACAGGAGCAGAACTGCTTCGTGGAATTTGCATTTTTGTTCAGCAAATATACAGAGGTCTCCATAAATACAACATGAGAACTATTTTACGTGCTAATTTATTTGCAATCATAATGCCTTCACCAAGAGGGATGTTCTTAGAAATACTGTGTGCCAACTACCTAACTTAACGCTCTGATAGCAACCATCAGTTAAATATAGTGCATTATTCTATAAAATGAATTACTACAATGAAATAGAAACACAATCAACACAATTTATTGTGTAACCTGTAAAATCATTGTGCTCTTCTGTAATATAAACAAACAAAAGTGCAGATTAAGGCTGTGTTAATAATCATATTCATAGAAATAAATACATTTGATAGCTGCCTTCATTTCTTAGATCTTGGGCCAAGATGGCATAATCCAAAAAATTCAACTCCAATTCATAATTTTATTCTTGGGAAGGGATGGGGTAAGGGGGAAGAGGAAAGGGAAGGGGAAGTGGAAAGCAGGAAGGGAAGTGGAAAGGGATAAGGGGAAGGGGAAAGGGATAAGGGATAAGGGGAAGGGGAAAGGGATAAGGGGAAGGGAAGGGGAAAGGGGACGGAAAGGGGAAGGGAAGGGAAGGAGAAACAATATCTTAAACGATAAGGGGATAAGGGGTTATGGGGAGCAGGCAGGGAAATGGAGCTGAGTCCATGATCAGATCAGCCAAGAGCTTATTGGATGGTGGAGCAGGCTCGAGGGGCCGTATGGCCTACTCCTGTTCCTATTTCTTATGTTCTTATGTAAAAGGGGAAAGGGGAAGGGGAAAGGACAGGGGAAAGGGGAAGGAAAGGGGAAAGGAAGGAAAGGGGGAAGAGGGAAAGGGGAAGGGGAAAGGGGAAAAGGAGGAAGGGGAAAGGAAAGGGGAAGGGGAAAGGAAAGAGGAATGGGGAAAGGGGGAAGGGGGAAGGGAAAGGGGAAGGAAGGAAAGGGAAAAGGGGGAATGGGGAAGGGGAGGTGGAGGGGGAAGGGAAAGGGGAAAGGAAGGAAAGGGGAAAGGGGGGAAAGGGGAAAAAGGGGAAGGGAGGGGGAGGGGAGGGGGAAAGGGGGAAGGGAAGGGGAAGGGAAATGGGAAAGGGGAAGGGGAGATGGTGGGGGAAGTGGAAAGGGGAAAGGGGAAGGAAAGGGGAAGGGGAAAGGGGGAAATTGTGATGGGGAGGAAGGGGAAGTAAGGGGGAAAGGGAAAGAGGAAGGGAAAAGGGAAGGGGAGGAGGAGGGGAAAGGGGAGAAGGGAAAGTGGGAAAGGGGAGGGGAAGGGAAAGGGGAAAGCAAGGGATGGGGAAGGGGGCAGAGGAAAGGAAATGGGAAAGGGGCAAGGGGAAGGGAAGTGGGAATGGGAAGGGGAAGGGAAGGGAAGGGGAAGTGAAGGGGAAGGAGAAAGGAAAGGGGAAGAGGAAGGGAAATGGAAAAGGGGAAAGAGGAAGGGGAAAGGGGGAATGGGAAGGGGAATGGGAAGGGGAAGGGGAGGAGGAATGGAAATGTGAAGGGAAGGAGGAAGGGGAAGGGATGGGAAAGGGGAAAGTGGGAAAGGGGAAAGGGGGAATGGAAGGGGGAATGTGAAGGGGAAGGGAAAGGGAAGGGGAAGGGGAAGGGAAGGGGAATGGGAATGGAAAGGGGAACGGTATAGGAGGAGAAGGGAAGGGGGAAGGGGAAAGGGGAAAGGGGAAAGGGGAAGGGAAATTGGAAGGGGAAGGGAAGGGGATTGGGACAGGAAGGGGAATGGGAAGGGGAAGGGAAGGGATGGGGTACTGGGAAGGGGAGGGGAAGGGAAGGGGAAGGGAAGGGAAAGGGAAGGGGGAAGGGGAAGGGAAGGAGAAGGGAAAGGGAAGGGAGGTGGGAATGGGAAGGGGAATGGAAGGGGAAGGGGGAAGGGGAAGTTTAAGGGTATAGAGTTGTAGCAGGCAAAGAGCAGACAGATAGGTGGTCAAGAATGGAGATACTGAAGGTAGTGAATTGATCTGACATGTAAAATGTAAGAGGGCTTTTCAGTATTAGGAGGGTCTGAGGAATCGGTGAAGTTTCTCTACCTTACGGTATGGATTATAATTGCCTATTGTATGTAACATTTGCTTAGGTATGTAAAGCACACTTATAACGAATTAAGCCTGATGGTTAATGAACCATCCTTAATCTTAGTAACACATAACAAAGTCAGTCGAGGTCAGCAGTTACAAAACATAACATTTTGACTAGAAGTCTCTGGGGAAGAGATAAGAAAGCCAGTGTTTGGGAACAGAATTACTTCAGGTGTCATAGGGACTAAGGCAAAGTTCATATCACTGAACAAACACAATTAGCATATGATGGGAGATGGACAGTTGCATGTCCCACTCAGAGCCAGTCTGATAAGAGATGACAAATCAATGTAACTTCACTGATAAGCAGTAAACCAACCGGTGCTTTTGGGGGAAGAGACACACACGTCGGTTCGTTGTATAAACTGTGGGTGAGAACCATTGTTCTGAGAAGGTTCACATTTGAATTTTTCCCTTGCATGTGCTCAAAATAAACTAGTTGTAACGAAAGTTTTGTTTGATTGATTCCGTGGTCGTTATACGGGTTGGGGTGTCGATTCCTTATATCAGGGAGTCCACCTTTAAAGAGAAACGTCTTCTTTTAACCCCTACATTTGGCATCACGATCTGATGATGTGGCAGCTGTTGTTGTGGTGAGTCTGCCTTTTGTACCATCTACAAGTTAGAGCTATAGCATTGAAGGGGAACAAGAAGTATCCTGTATAAAGAACAAGTTATAGTGAACCACGGAAGGATGAAAGCTGAGGTAGGAGATAAGTGTATATCCCGAAGCATGACGGGTGACACGGTAATTGGTTGTGCACAGCGATGCAAACAAAGAAGGAATACAACTTAAAGGGGTCTAGAAAAATGGCCAGTGAAATAGAATGGCAATGGGGACCGGAAGGATCTCTAATATCTTTGCTAACTGAGAAAAATGGGAAATTAATAGAAGTGATGAAAAAGCAAGGATGACAGCCAGGCGACCTACCAGATAGACAGAGGAGATGGTGGGATAGTCAAACTAAAAATAAAATGGAGCAAGCCTTTGTAATAATGCTCGCCTGCTACCAGGGACAGGTAAAAGAAAACAAGTTCAAGAGTTGGAGGGTAAGATTAAACCGTTGGAGGGTAAGATTCAAGAGTTGGAGGGTAAGATAAATAAACTGGAAGAGATAAAAAACTGGACCAGACAGATAGTGCAATGGGCAGTCATAACAGGACCACCTTCGGCACCAGCAGTAGAACAGCTGTACCTCTCGGTTGGTAAGAATAGCCCACAAACCCAACCTGACAGTAAATCGAACTGGGGTGAGTCGGCCGATGATGAGTATGGGATAGATTGGCCCCCAGCATATGATAATGGCTACCTACAAGGGCCAGCTATATACACCACTCATCATCATCATAGGCAGTCCCTCGGAATTGAGGAAGACTTGCTTCCACTCTCAAAGTGAGTTCTCTGGTGGCTGAACAATCTAATATGAGAGCCACAGACCCTGTTACGAGTCCTGCAAATGGATAAAGACCAGCCCAAATTACCATACAGGAGGTACCCCTCAGTCCACATGAGAGACAAATACTATTGAATGAATTGCCAACCCCTAAACCAAATAGTAGGAATACAGAGTTCTGGCAAAAGGTAGAAGAGATGCTAGGCACCCATAACCTAACCTTGGCAGACATTCACAATCTGGTAAAGGCCAAAATGGGTCCAATAAATTAACACAAAACAACACCAGTGGTACAAAGCGAGGACTGGCGGCATAGGGGAGGGGCCGGTATGCCAAAAGCGCAATAATTGGACTACCTGAAGCATGGGACGGAGGGGTGCTGGAGACCGATTTGAACAATTTGGAGTAAGATACTGAAAGTAACTCAAAAGGCAGGTGAAAGTGTAGGGGAATATGGGGAACGAAAGTGGATTGAGTACAAAGACCACTTCGGCACAAACGACCCTGACAAAGATGATGCAGCATTTTTGAAAATGTTTAGATGGGCTAGGAGAAGACCATCAAAAGATAATTAAGTTGGGATTTAAAGTGGGGGATGATTACGATGAAACTTTGGAGTGGGCAGAACCCGTAGAGGAGTTAAAGTCAGAACAACGGGAGAAGGTAGCTAAAATAACAGCAGTTATGTTAGCAGCAAAGGTGAAAGGGGAGGAGGAATAGCCCCGTGCAGCCCCTCTGATGTGTTTTAACTGCAATCAAGAAGGTCACTGCAGTAAAGAATGCCCACAGCAAAAGGATTCGGAAAATTTAGAGGGAAATGTTATAATTGTGGTAAATCAGGGCGCTTGTCCAAAGATTGCTGGAGTAAGGGAGGAGGCGTGGAAAGGCAAGGCCCCCAACAGGCCCCTAACCCGGGAAGAGCTGGTGAATATGCTTAGCCAAGAACCAGCCACACTGCCCCACCGCCCCCACCTGAGATGCCCTCCAACGAGAACATTATCAACATGCTCCGATTAGCCAGTACACGCTAGGGGTTGCCGACCCCCGGCGAAGGTATGGGACAGCAGCTAGGGGATCCAAGAATGTTTATTAGTGCAGTGTTAGGGGGCCAGTACTGCACTATGCTAGTAGACACAGGAGCGCCCATATCCATAACCATAACCAACCCTGACCCGCAAGATCGTTAACATACAAGGAGAGGGTGGGGGATATAGAAAAGCAACCCTAAGTGAGATGGTGTTATTAGAAGTACAGGGAGTAACGCTACCTACTCAGTATTGGTGTTCTCAGAATACAGAGGGCACCATATTGGGCATCGATACCTTAAGAGAAATAGGGGCACTGATAGATCCCCAGCGTAACCGGATAATTTTGGGGAATAAGCACGAAAACCAAATTAAGTTCTAACACCCGGGACACCAGCAGCAACGAGTAGCCGGAATAACTCTAATCCAGCCCGAGTGGGAAAAAAAGGGTGTTTGGGGAAGCGTGTGCCAATTATATGCGACCTTGTGGGCACGACACAAGCAGGATTGTGGGCTAGTAGGGATACCACCCATTAAAATTCCAGGGCCCGAACACAAAGCTCATCGACAGTACCCACTAGTGCCTGAAGCTGAGGTAGTGGTCTGTCAGATAGTGCAGGAATTGGAAAAGCAAGGGGTAGTGAGACAGATAATTGCCTCCACTAATTCACCTGTGTGGCCAGTAAAAAAGCCCGACAGGTCTTACCGACTATCGATTACACCACCCTGAATAAGGTGACTCCCCGAGAGCACCCGATAGTGGCAAGCCCGGCCACAATTTTTAATGGTCTGGATCCAGAACATAAGATATTCACTGTGCTTGATATAGCAAACAGATTTTGGGCCATACCTTTAGATGAAGAGTCACAAGGGAAATTTGCCTTCACCATGAAGGATAAACAATACACATGGACTAGAGTGCCACAGGGATTCCATAATAGCCCGAGCATATTTCACCGAGTACTGTCAGGAATTTTGGAACCAGTAGACGTGGGTGAAGGAAGCACTCTTTTGCAGTATGTGGATGATATCCTTATTGCCTCCAGTACAGAACAACAACACGTAATAGCTTTAACTGCAGTGCTAGGAGCTCTACAGAATGCGAGATTAAAAATAAATCCTAGGAAGGTACAGGTGGGAAGGAGCGAAGTAACATATCTAAGATATATAATAATGCAAGGGAAGAGGCAGATGCCTAAGGACAGAAAGGAGGTGATTCGGTCAATGCCCAAGCCAGGAACTGTGAAAGGGTTTAGGCAGGTACTAGGGCTATTCAACTATTGCCGACATTTTATCCCCGAATATGCCGAAATGGCCCAACCTAAACAAGACTTGGTCAAAGGGGGGAAACCCTCCCAAGAGCCAGTGGACTCGGACCCTGATCAGAAAACGACATTTCTAAAGTTAAAACAAGCTCTCACAAGTGCTCCAGCCCTGGGATTACCTAACCAGAATAGGCCCTTCCACATCTATACCTACCACAGTAATGATCATTATAACGCAATAGTGACCCAATTGAATGGCGACAGATATAGGTCAGTGGCATATTACTCAGGTAAACCGCAACCTGTAGCCGCAGGACTGTCAAGGTGTGTGACTGCCCTGGTCTATACTGCGTAGACCATCAGAGTTAGCGAACGAATAGTAATGTCAGGACACATTACCCTACATATCCAGCATACCTTAGTAGAATTACTTAACACACGAAGGCTAAAAATGGTATCCGACACGTGAAGGGCTAGGTAGGAAACAATGCTCTTGCCCCCCCAACCGGACGATAACAATAATAAAAGACATGTGTAACAAACCTGCAGGATGGATCATTACGGAGGGAGAGGAACATCAGTGTAGCCCGACAGGAGAAGACGAGGGAAGTAGCCAGGCTAGTGAAACCCCGCTTGAGGAGGCAGACATGGATCTATATGTAGATGGGTCTCGGTGTTATATCAACGGGACACCATGGACGGGATGGGCCGTGGTAGATAACAATGGACAGGTTAGAAGGGGAGGATGGCTAGAAGGGGGTCTATTGGCTTAAGTGTCTGAATGGGTGGCTCTCACTGAGGCTCTGAGAATGGCAAAGGGGAAAAGAGTAAACATCTATACAGACAGTCAGTATGCTTTTGGAGTAGTGCATGGTTATATGATAGCCTGGAGTAGATGGGGATGACTTCAGGAGGAGGGCCGATAAAACCTGAGGAGATATTTAAAAAATTAGTCGAAGCCTCCCTTCTACTCCAAGAGTGTGCAATAATAAAAATCAAAGCGCACATAAAAATTACTGACCGACACCAGCAGGGAAATGCATGGGCAGACAAGGCAGCCAAGCGAGTGGCAGGGACAGGTACACTGGCCGGGGAGACCCACGTCGGAGCATGTACAATCGGGCCTGAAGAAGTAAACATTCTTAAGGTACAGGGAGAAGCCATTCCACAGGAAAAGGAGGGGTAGAAGCAACAAGGATTTGACGGGATATGGAGGAAAGACGGGAATGTGGTGGCCCCGGAATGTATCCAGGGGAGCCTACTAAATTTATACCACGGGTATGTTCATACAGGTAGAACCAATATGATAAGCTCGATGTCCAGATGCTGGTGGTGGAAGGGAATGGGTAGAGATATAGAGGACCACTGTAGAAGGTGCGTGACATGCGCAAAATATAACCCAGGGTGGAAAGTAAAGGTCAGAATGGGACATCAGCCCCGACCGAAAGTGTTACATATGTAAACTTGTATTTACTCTGTACAGCCACCAGAGGGCTCATCCCCTGGTGTCCCAAGGGATCCCATAATCCTTTGGGAGCATAGGTATTTAAGGAGGCTTTACAGTTTGGAAAGACACTCTGGAGACCTGCAATAAAAGACTAAGGTCACACTTTACTTTGAGCTCAGTGTTCAGTCTGACTCTTTCTCCATACACTACAACTGGCGATGAGATACAGATAGCGAACCCAACAGTGGCATCCTGGAGAAATTCTCGGAGGGAGATGATTGGGAAACTTTTGTGGAGCAACTCGACCAATACTTCGGGCCAACGAGCTAGATGGGGAAGAGAGCGCTGCCAAACGAAGGGCGATTCTCCTCACCCTCTGTGGGGCATCAACGTATGGCCTCATGAAGAATCTGCTCACTCCAGCAAAACCCACGGAGAAGTCATACAACGATTTGTGCACACTGGTCCAAGAGCATTTGAACACAAAGGAAAGTGTTCTGATGGCGAGGTACCAGTGCTACACCTACAAAAGGTCTGAAGGCCAGGAATTGGCGAGTTATGTCGCCGAGTAAAGACACCTTGCAGGACATTGCGAATTTGAAGGATATTTGAAGCACATGCTCAGAGATTATTTCATACTTGGCATTGGCCGCAAAAGCATACTTCGCAAACTTCTGACTGTAGAGACCCCAACCTTGAGTAAGGCCATAGCAATAGCCCAGGCGTTCATTGCCATCAGTGGCAATACTAAGCAAATCTCTCAGCACACAAGTGCTGCTACAAGTACTGTGAACAAAGTGATGTTGTTTTTGAATCGTAATGTGCAGGGCAGGTCACACATACCTGCAGCTGCACGTCCACAGATGTCTCAGAGTCCACCATCAAGGGTGATGAATGCAAAGCCATTAACACCTTGTTGGTGCTGCGGGGGTGATCATCGTTTCCATTCATGCCGATTCAAAGAGTACATTTGCAAGGGCTGTGGAACAATGAGACACCTCCAACGAGTGTGCAGGCGAGCTGCAAAGCCTGTTAAACCTGCAAACCACCATGTTGCAGAGGAGGACAGATCCACGGAGATCACGATGAACCAAAGCCTCAGATAGAGGAGGCAGAGGTACATGGGGTGCACACATTCACCACGAATTGTCCCCCGATAATGCTGAATGTTGAACTAAATGAACTCCCGATGTCAATGGAGCTGGACATAGGCGCGAGCCAGTCCATCATGCGCAAAAAGACTTTCGAAAGATTGTGGTGCAACAAGGCCTCAAGGCCAGTCTTAACTCCAGTTCGCATGAAACTAAAAAATTACACGGAAGAACTGATTCCTGTAATCGGCAGTGCTACCGTAAAGGTCTCCAACGATGGAGCGGTGCACAAGCTACAACTCTGGGTGGTACCAAGCAATGGTCCCACGCTGCTTGGTAGGAGCTGGCTGGGAAAGATACGCTGAACATGGGACGATGTCCGAGCGCAATCGCCCGCTGATGACACTTCGTATGCCCAGGTCTAAAACAAATTTCCTTTGCTGTTCGAACCAGGCATCAGGAAATTCCAAGGAGAAAAGTGCAGATCCACCTAATTCCGGGGGCGTGACCCATCCATCACAAGGCGAGAGCAGTACCGTACATGATGAGAGAAAGAGTAGAGATCGAGCTACACCGGCTGCAAAGAGAGGGCATCATTTCACTGATCGAGTTCAGCAAGTGGGCCAGTCGTATCGTCCCAGTCCTCAAGGGAGACGATACCGTCAGAATCTGTGGCGATTACAAAGTAACTATCAATCGTTTCTCCCTGCAGGACCAATACCCACTACCAAAGGCCGACGACCTCTTTGCAAAGCTGGCGGGAGGAAAGACGTTCACAAAACTGGATCTGACTTCAGCCTACATGCCGCAGGAACTGGAGGAATCATCGAAGCCCCTCACCTGCATCAACATGCAAAAAGTTATTTTTGTTTTTTACAGATGCCTGTTTGGAATCCGATCAGCTACGGCAATATTCCAGAGAAACATGGAAAGTTTATTGAAGTCAGTCCCACACACCGTGGTTTTCCAGGACGACATCTTGGTCACAGGTCGGAACACAGTCGAGCATCTGCAGAACCTGAAAGAGGTTTTGACTCAACCGCGTGGGGCTCAGGTTAAAATGCTCAAAGTGCGTTTTCCTGGCGCCTGAAGTGGAGTTCCTGGGAAGAAGGATTGCGGTGGACGGCATCAGACCCACCAATGCGAAGACGGAGGCAATCGAGAATGCAGCAATGCCACAGAACGTGACGGAGCTGCGGTCATTTCTAGGACTCCTGAACTACTTTAATAACTTCTTACCGGGTCTCAACATACTGTTCGAACCACTGCATGTCTTACTATGAAAAGGGGATGAATGGGTTTGGGGCAAAAGCCAAGAAAATGCCTTTGTAAAAGCGAGAAAATTGTTATGCTCAAACAAATTTCTTGTGTTGTATGATGCATGTAAGCGTTTGGTACTAGCATGTGATGCATCGTCATATGGCGTCGGGTGTGTATTGCAACAAGCTAATGATTTCGGGAAACTCCAACTGGTTGCTTATGCATCCAGGAGTCTATCTAAGGCTGAGAGACCCTACAGCATGATTGAGAAAGAAGCATTAGCATATGCCTATGGGGTGAAGAAAATGCATCAATACCTGTTTGGGTTAAAATTCGAATTGGAAACTGACCATAAGCCACTTATATCCTTGTTCTCCGAGAGTAAAGGGATGAATACCAATGCATCGGCCCGCATCCAGAGATGGGCGCTCACGTTGTCCGCATACAACTACGCCATCCTCCACAGGTCAGGCACAAAAAACTGCGCCGATGCTCTCAGTAGGCTGCCATTGCCCACCACGGGGGTGGAAATGGTGCAGCCCGTAGATCTAGCCATGGTTATGGAAGCATTTGAGAGTGAGCAATCACCCGTCACTGCCCGTCAGATCAAAACCTGGACAAGCCAGGACTCCTTATTATCTCTAGTCAAAAGCTGTGTGCTTCACGGGAGCTGGTCCAGTGTCCCAGCGGAAATGCAGGAAGAGATAAAGCCGTTCCAGCGGCGCAAAGGTGAAATGTCTATACAGGCAGACTGCCTTCTGAGGAGCAATCGAGTAGTGGTCCCCAAGAAGGGCAGAGACACCTTCATCAATGACCTCCACAGTACCCACCCAGGCATCGTAATGATGAAAGCGATAGCCAGATCCCACATGTGGTGGCCCGGTATCAATGCGGACTTAGAGTCCTGCGTGCACAGATGTAACACATGCTCGCAGTTAAGCAATGCACCCAGGGAGGCGTCACTAAGTTTATGGTCTTGGCCCTCCAAACCGTGGTCTAGGGTACATGTCGACTATGCAGGCCCGTTCTTGGGTAAAATGTTCCTTGTGGTTGTAGACGCGTACTCCAAGTGGATTGAATGTAAGATAATGTCGGCTAGCACGTCCGCTGCCACTACTGCGGGCCATGTTTGCCACACACGGCCTACCCGATGTCCTGGTGAGCGACAACGCGCCATGTTTTACCAGTGCTGAGTTCAAAGAATTCATGACCCGTAAGCAGCCCAGCTGGGCCCAACACTTCAGGCAGTCCAGCTGGGCCCAACACTTCAGGCAGCCCAGCTGGGCCCAACACTTCAGGCAGCCCAGCAAGGCCAGCTACACAGCAGCCCAGCAAGGGCCCAACAACTGATTCAACAACACCAGCTTTCATACCAAGACGATCAACCAGGGCAAGAAGGGCCCCAGATCGACTCACATTGTAAATAGTTACACTATTGACTTTGGGGTGGTGGGGGGGGGGGGGGCGCGGAGTGTTGTTATATATGTGAACTTGTATTTACTCTGTACAGCCACAAGAGGGCTCATCCCCTGGAGTCCCAAGGGATCCCATAATCCCTTGGGAGCACATGTATTGAAGGAGACTTCGCAGGTTGGAGAGACACTGGAGACCTGCAATAAAAGACGAAAGTTACACTTTACTTTGAGCTCACAGTATTCAGTCTGACTCTTTCTCCATACACTACAGAAAGGACTCTGGGATAACTTACAGATAGATTTTACTATACCGTGATGTTTTGTATTTAACCCTTGGCAACCTGTATCACACCACCACCAGAGGACCTACCTGTTGGAGTCCCAAGGGATCCCAGCATACCTTAGGAGCACTGTATATAATCAGACCACCCATGCGGTACCTGCACTCTGGAGTCTAATTAAAGGAGTTAAAGTCACATTTACTTATTGCTCACAGTACTCAGTTTCATCCTTTATTATGAGGCATTTATGTCCACCAGCAAACAAATTTCGCAGCATAAAGAGGTTTCGGCCAGTACTGTGCACAAAGTAACTTCGTTTTCGAATAGGAACATACATGACAGAACGTACACGCCGGCTGCTGCACGACCTCAGATGACCCAGCGTCCGCCATCAATCGTTAACGCGAGGCAGTTAACACCTTGTTGGCGTTGTGAAGGTGATCATCGGGCCCTTCAATGCCGCTTCAAGCACTATGCGTGCAACGGCTGCAGAACAATGGGACACCTTCAGCGAATGTGCAGGTGAGCTGCATACCCTGCAAACCACCACGTTGCAGAGGAAGATTGGTCCACACTGAATCCACAGGCTGAACTAGAGACTCGAACTGAGGAGGCAGAAGTGTACGGGGCACACACCTTCACCACGAAATGTCCACCAATAATGTTAAAAGTTGAACTGAACAGAATTCCAGTATTCATGGAACTGGACACGGGTGCAAGTCAGTCCATAATGAGCAAAAAGGCCTTCGACAGGCTGTGGTGCAACAAGGCACACAGGCCCAAGCTCAGCCCCATTCACACCAAGCTAAGAACTTACACCAAAGAACTGATCCCTGTAATTGGCAGTGCAGAAGTCAAAGTCTCCTATGATGGAGCAGTGCACGAACTCCCGCTATGGATCATGCCAGGGGATTGACACCAATGCCTCTGCCCGCATCCAAAGATGGGCACTCACACTGTCGGCATACAACTATGTAATCCACCACAGACCGGGCACAGAGAACTGCACTGATGCTCTCAGTCGGCTACCATTGCCCACCACCGGGGTAGAAATGGCACAGCCAGTGGACTTGCTCATGGTGATGGATGCATTTGAGAACGAGAAGTCCCCTGTCACGGCCCACCAGATCAGAACCTGGACCAGCCAGGATCCTTTGCTGTCCTTGGTAAAAAAAAACTGTGTCCTCCATGGGAGCTGGTCTAGCATCCCAGCGGAGATGCAGGAGGCGATTAAGCCATTCCACAGACGCCAAGACGAAATGTCCTTGCAGGCGGACTATCTTCTGTGGGGTAATCGCGTGGTCTTGCCCAAGAAAGGCAGAGAAATGTTCATTCGTGACCTAGACAACACCCACCAAGACATTGTAATGATGAAAGCTATAGCCAGATCCCATGTGAGGTGGCCCAGCATCGACTCAGATTTAGAGTCATGCATGCGCCAGTGCAACACTTGCTCTCAACTGAGCAATGCACCCAGAGAGGCACCGCTAAGTTTGTGATCGTGGCCCTCCAAACCATGGTCTAAGATCCACGTTGACTCTGCGGGCCCATTTCTAGGCAAAATGTCCTTGGTTGTCGTGGATGCTTATTTAAAATGGATTGAATGTGTAATATTGTCTATAAGCACGTCCACTGCCACCATTGAAAGCCTACGAGCCATGTTTGCCACACACGGCCTGCCTGATGTCCTAGTCAGCGACAATGGGCCGTGTTTCATCAGTGCTGAATTCAAGGAATTCATGACCCGCAATGGGATCAAGCATGTCACATCTGCCCCATTCAAGCCCGCATCCAATGGCCCGGCAGAACGGGCAGTTCAGACCATCAAGCAAAGCTTGAAACGTGTGTCGGAAGGCTCCCTGCAGACCCGACTGTCCAGAGTTCTGCTCAGCTACCACACCAGACCCCACTCGCTCACTGGGGTTCCTCCAGCCGAGCTGCTCATGAGAAAGGCGCTCAAAACAAGGCTCTCTCTTGTCCACCCTGATCTCCATGATCACATAGAAGGCAGGCAGCATCAACAAAGTATGTACCATGACCGCGCAAATTTGTCACGCGATATTGAGGTCAATGACCCTGTGTTTGAACTCAATTATGGACATGGTCCCAAATGGCTCGCTGGCACAGTCATAGCCAAAGAAGGGAATAGGGTGTTTCAGGTCAAATTGGCCAATGGACTAACATGCAGAAAGCATTTGGACCAAATCAAATTGCAGTTCACTAACAGCTATGAGCAACCCGAAGAGGACACCACCAACTTCGACCCTCCAACACACACATATGTGGCAACCGACATCATGGTTGACCATGAAGCCGAACTCACCATTCCCAGCAGCCCGGCAAGGCCGGCTGCCCAGCAGCCCAGTGAAGAACTAACCAACTCACCCACACCTGCATTTGTACCGAGACAATCGACAAGGGAGCTAAAAGCCCCAGATCATCTCACCCTGTAAATAAGTGTACTATTGACTTTACGAGGGAGTGATGTTATGTATTTAACCCTTGGCAACCTGTATCACACCACCACCAGAGGGCCTACCTGTTGGAGTCCCAAGGGATCCCAGCATCCCTTGGGAGCACTATATATAAGCAGGCCACCCACGCGGTACCTGTACTCTGGAGTCTAATTAAAGGAGCTAAGGTCAGACTTACTCATTGCTCACAGTACTCAGTTTCATCCTTTATTATGAGCTTATCACATTCCTCAGCCACAAGGGGAAGACATACTGCCTAGTTATAATAGATCAGTTTACGAAGTGGGTAGAAGCTTTCGCCACTAGAAATTGTTCAGCAGAAACCGTGGCCAGGATCCCAGCAGAGGAAATAATACCCCAATGGGGAATGCCACTACAGCTGGACTCAGGTCAAGGTACACACTTCACAGGGAAGGCGATGAAACAGGCCTGCGCCTTACTAGGGGTCAGGCAAAGGTTCCATATCCCATACCATCGGGAATCCTCCGGATTAGTGGAATGAATGAATAGGACCTTAAAAGCAGCCCTAGCTAAAGCAATGGAGGAGACTGGAAAAGGACGGGTAGACATGTTACCCCGAGTACTGATGAAACTCAGGGCAACCCCGAGTCGGATGACAGGACTGACACCCTTTGAACTAATGACCGGAAGGGCTATGAGTTTACCAGAGATCTTAGTTACAGGAAGCGAGGACGTAGGACCTTATAAAGACAGGATATGAAACTTTGTGATGGAACTCTGTAAGCAGTTACATGATTTAAAAGCACAGGCTAGAGATCAACAAATAATCAAGGAGTTAGAGAACGACACTAAAGAACAGAAGGTCCAAATACCCTAAATAGGCAGTCAGATGATGGTAAAGATTAACCCCGAGAGGTCCGGGCTCGCACCGAGATGGACCGGACCCCATCAGGTAATAATGGTAGGTGACACGTGCGCTTGCGATAAGGGATATCGGCAAATGGAAATACTGGACCCAGTTGAAAAACCATGATCACTAATTAACCAGTGACGACTGGAAAATATTATCTTTCACAGGATTCTGATGCTTGTGGGAACAACATCAGCATACCTAGGACAACCGGCTGAGCAAGGTCTGTATTACAGGGGCTCGGGCGACACTAGTTGTGATAAAGAATCAGGAATGTAACGGTGACAGTCGGAACAACAGTGGACTTAAATTGCAGCATTGGATTAACAGGCATAAGACACTATAGCGAAGGGTCGGGTCGGCAATGGGGATGGACCAATATCGCGGGACTAATAGTTTGGGTGAATAATATCGCGGTGTGTTTTGCAATGACAAAGGGGGGACAAAGGTATTGCACCCGGGAAAAAGGAGGGGTACAGATAAGTTGCATGCCCAATTACCTTCAATTCTCCAGAGTACCCCAGCAAGGGAAGGATGAGTAGAAGATATGCCCGCCCTTCAAATGTGCACACACCTATGAATGGTGTTGGAAGGTTATTCCCCGAGATATACCACCAATGTGTCCAACTATGAACGCAGGGACAAAAGGGGGATTGGTAATAAGGCAAACCAAGGATACGATACGAGACCATGCCAGAACTATAAATTTGATAAACCAAGCAGAAAAAAAACTTGAGTAAAAACATACAGACAGAACTAGTATGTGCAGGGTACGGAGCATGGTTGCTCAGTGAAATACAACATAACCTAGAGCAACTTCAAAATGGAAAGGTGCTGGATTGAATAACACTTGATGTATTTACCAACTGGACCTTGGACAAAAACATGACTCATGCCTGCGAGGTGCGGAGAAACAGTCATGCTTGGGTCCCAAAGGTCAGATGCGTAACCGGACATTTAAATATAATAGGTTTTGTACTATCCATACCACAGTATGATGTGACAAAGGGAAATTCCCTATACCAAACAGACAATATAGTGGAAATAAGAAATCAAACTCGCGTGCATTACCATGACCTATCAAGATATGTAATTAAAGAGAAGAACAGTACTAAGAGTTTTTGCATAGATGAACGCTATAAAAATAACCAAGTTGTTTTATGTCGAGGTCCACTACGAATGGTCAAAGATGACTGTGGATATGGCCAAATTGACGGGTGCAGCTTGAGTATCACCCCCATAACACAGGACTACAAAACTATCGCTGTTCCACAAGGAAATGGAGATTGGTGTGTGAGCACCACGGCAACTGAAATGACAGTAGCCAATGAAGAAGGGAATACCTCATGCACCATTATGGATACTGACTTCTACTTTACTCCGCTTGATGAGACAGATATAAACGGGTTTATTATAATAGATATGCAAAGAGAAAAAGATTAGTCTATAGATATAAGAGAAAAAGATTAGTGAAGACAAACATAGGTCCCTTGCAGTCAGATTCAGGTGAATTTATAATGGGGAACAAACAAATGGCGGACCAGTTGAACAAATACTTTGGTTCTGTCTTCACGAAGGAAGACACAAAAAATCTTCTGGAAATACTAGGGGACCGAGGGTCTAGTGAGAAGGAGGAACTGAAGGAAATCCTTATTAGGTGAGAAATAGTGCTCGGGAAATTGATGGGATTGAAGGCCAATAAATCCCCATGGCTTGATAGCCTGCATCCCAGAATACTTAATGAAGTGGCCCTAGAAATAGTGGGTGCATTGGTGATCATTTTCCAACAATCTATCGACTCTGGATCAGTTCCTATGGACTGGAGGGTAGCTCGTGTAACACCACTTTTTAAGAAAGAAGGGAGAGAGAAAATGGGTAATTATAGCCTGATATCAGTAGTGAGGAAAATGTTGGAATCAATTATTAAAGATGAAATAATAGCGCATTTGGAAAGCAGTGACAGGATTTATGAAAGGGAAATCATGCTTGACAAATCTTCTAGAATTTCTTGAGGATGGAACTGGTAGAGTGGACAAGCGAGAACCAGTGGATGTGGTGTATTTAGACTTTCAAAAGGCTTTTGACAAGGTCCCACACAAAAGATTGGTGTGCAAAATTAAAGCACATGGTATTGGGGGTAATGTACTGACGTGGATAGAGAAATGGTTGGCAGACAGGAAGCAGAGAGTCGGGATAAATGGGTCCTTTTCAGAATGGCAAGCAGTGACTAGTGAGGTGCCGCAGGGCTCAGTGCTGGGACCCCAGCTATTTACAATATACATTAATGATTTAGATGAAGGAATTGAGTGTAATATCTCCAAGTTTGCAGATGACACTAAGCTGAGTGGCGGTGTGAGCTGTGAGGAGGACGCTAAGAGGCTGCAGGATGATTTGGACGGGTTAGGTGAGTGGGCAAATACATGGCAGATGCAGTATAATGTGGATAAATGTGAGGTTATCCACTTTGACGGCAAAAACACGAAGGCAGAGTATTATCTGAATGGCAGCAGATTAGAAAAAGGGGAAGTGCAACAAGACCTAGGTGTCATGGTACATCAGTCATTGAAAGTTGGCATGCAGGTACAGCAGGTGGTGAAGAAGGCAAATGGTCTGTTGGCCTTCATAGCTATGGGATTTGAGTATAGGAGCAGGGAGGTCTTACTGCAGTTGTACAGGGACTTAGTGAGGCCTCACCTGGAATATTGTGTTCAGTTTTGGTCTCCTAATCTGAGGAAGGATGTTCTTGCTATTGAGGGAGTGCAGCGAAGGTTCACCAGACTGATTCCCAGGATGGCAGGACTGACATATGAGGAGAGACTGGATCGACTGGGCCTGTATTCACTGGAGTTTAGAAGGATGAGAGGGGATCTCATAGAAACATATAAAATTCTGACGGGACTGGACAGGTTAGATGCAGGAAGAATGTTCCCGATGCTGGGGAAGTCCAGAACCAGGGGACATAGTCTAAGGATAAGGGGTAAGCCATTTAGGACTGAGATGAGGAGAAACTTCTTCACTCAGAGAGTTGTTAACCTGTGGAATTCCCTACCACAGAGAGTTGTTGATGCCAGTTCATTGGATATATTCAAGAGGGAGTTAGATATGGCCCTTATGGTTAAAGGGATCAAGGGGTATGAAGGGAAAGCAGGAAAGGGGTACTGAGGGAATGATCAGCCATGATATTGAATGGTGGTGCAGGCTCGAAGGGCCAAATGGCCTACTCCTGCACCTATTTTCTATGTTTCTATGTAACCTCTGAACTAAAGGGGGAAACCATCGATGGGACAATGATGGACATTACCCGAGGGTGCTATGTGAAGGCCATCGGGCCGCAAGGAAAACCGATACCCGACCTGAATGAGGAACAAACTCAACTCGAACGAGATATACAGAAACAAAGACGGAAATATGTAATCTTGATGGAAATCATAAACAAACTGCAAAGAGACACTGAGACGTTGTTGGCTAGTCAGCCTTGGTATAAGAAGCTATGGGATGCTGGACTCAATGTACAAGAGCATCTGTGGATATGGATAATGTCATGTGTATTAGTTGTAATGCAAGGGATTATATTGGTCATCTTGCTAGTATTATCCTGTAGAAGGTGTAACCAACGTAGGAGACAGGCCCTAGCCCAAACTATAGTTAAAACATTGAATAAAGGGAATATAGACAGTCCAGCAGAAAAGACTTATTTAGTATAACCTTGATGGGAAAGCCAACAGGTAGGTTCTGCAGCTCGGGAAGTAGCGCTATCCAGGCGAAAGGACAACCCTGGAGGCTCACCCATGAGGAATTAATTGGGAAATGGCCTATCTTGGGCATATAGCCAAGGGCCATAAGGGGGAAATTGTAAGGGTATACATTTGTAGCAGGCAAAGAGCAGTCAGATAGGTGGTCAAGAATGGAGATACTGAAGGTCGGGAATTGATCTGACATGTAAAATGGTCCCGATTAAGAGGGCTTATCAGTATTAGGAGGGTTTGTGGAATCGGTGAAGTTCCTCTACCTTCTGTTATGGATTATAATTGGCTATTGTATGTAACACTTGCTTATGTATGTAAAGCACACTTATAACGAATTAAGGCTGATGGTTAATGAACCATCCTTAATCTTAGTAACACATAACAAAGACAGTCGAGGTTAGCAGTTGCAATACATAACATTTTGACTAGAAGTCTCTGGGGAAGAGATAAGAAAGCCAGTGTTTGGGAACAGAATTACTTCAGGTGTCATAGGGACTAAGGCAAAGTTCACATCACTGAACAAACACAATTAACATATGATGGGAGATGGACAGTTGCATGTACCACTCAGAGCCAGTCTGATAAGAGACGACAAATCAATATAACTTCGCTGATAAGCAGTAAACCAACCGGTGCTTTTGTGGGAGAGGCACACACATCGGTTTGTTGTATAAACTGTGGGTGAGAGCCATTGTTCTGAGAAGGTTCACCTTTGAACTTTTCCCTTGCATGTGCTTGAAATAAACTAATTGTACCGAAGGTTTCGTTTGATTGATTCCATGGTCATTATACGGGCGGGTTTGTCGATTACTTATATCAGGGAGACCACCTTTAAGGAGAGGCGCCTTCTTTTAACCCCTACAGGAAGGGAAGGGAAAGGGATGGGGAAAGGGGAAGGGAATGGGATGAGAAAGGGAGGGGGAGGGCCATATTTCCTGGGCATTAAATTTGCCAATTTTGTTAACAGCTGTGCTTCAAAGCTTTCAATTCAAAAAATCAACCCCTCCTCAAAAAGCCAATCCTTAACCTGTCTGTTCCCTCCAATTGTTCCCTTTGGTCTCTAAGATTCTTGAACATATCATTGCCTTCCAGCTCATGCCTATTTTTCAACAAGCCCCTGTTCGAATCCTTTCAGTCTGGGTATTGTCCAGCTCAGAGAACCAAGAACACTCTGGTCCAAGTCATCAACATATCCTCTGTTTCCTTGAACTTTCTGTAACATTTGACATGGTCAACCACACAATCCCCTTCCTCCTAACTCCCTCACAATGGCATGCCATCCATTCCTTTCTTCCTGTTACGTGAGATGTTTTTCCATATTAAATGTAAGTTGTTGTCGTTTAAGGAACTCCAGTAAATTATAAGAAGTTCTTGCCTTGGGGCTATCCCAGAATATGTTATAATCAATAGAAACGTTCGGGTGTTGAAATCCTTCAATAATGGCCCTCTTTACTATAGCAGACAATATCTCTGATTTCAGCTGGATTTTTAAGCAGAACACATCAATTTGTCTTAGGCCTCTTGTCACTCTATCGTATCTGTTCACTCAGAGTTTACCCAGGTGTCAGGTAAGTCTCATAAACAAGATCTATACAGGACTCATCCCTTGGGAGCAGATTTGAACTAGAATGGTCTGACTCATCGCATGTTAATCTGTGTTCCCTGATGTCCAAGCTTGGGATTGGGTTGAGAGAGGAGAATGTTTTTTAAAAAATCTCTTCCCCCGCCGCCGCCACCCCGCCCCCCATTCCTGCATTGTGATCAATGTTTAAGTTTTGCTGAGAAGCAGAAGACAGAGCTGATTACTGCGTTGGATTCAAAAACACAAGCTAGTGACAAACCAATAACAGTAACTATTAATGTGCTATTATATACATTCGCCCCATGTTGTTCCCCATCAATCCGTCATTAAATGGTTTGTTATCAGTCAAACAGAGCCACGGTTTCATGTACCATTAAGTAAATTGATGCTCTCAAAAGCTGTAGAACACATGCCAAGATGATGAGAGAAAAAATAATTTCTGCACCATAAATGACAGCTCTCCTTTCGCTGGGGAGGATACGCTATCACTATCTGTTTTCCCACAGTGCAAGATCAATCTGATAATCTGGAAGTATATCACCTTCACTGTGACAGGTATTCAGACCACAGAAACACTTTTCATTATTTTAACGTAATGAACAGACTTGGCGTTTGTGCAGACATGGGAAAAGCAAATGGTTTTGGATCCCAATCCCCGAATGATTGCTCACAGAGCTGGCTTTTATTTTTCATCATTGCTGAGTCAATTGGGAATACTTACCCGGGCTGGTTTTACGAGTGGGTCCTGCAGGCGGAGAGCTTCACCCGCTGGAATCACACATCCAAAAATTGGAGACACATTCATCACAATGTTGCTTCCCACCCTTCTGTCATTGAGCCTTAATGTGGGATACACTAAGGTCATCTGCACATATGTCCTTATAATGGAGGCACAATTTTATGTTGATTTCTTTTAAACACAAAAAGGTGGCTCAGCACCATCATTTCAGGGCTATTATGGAGGGGCAATAAAGGCAGTCTTGTCAACGTTGCGCGCAACAAATTATAACAGCAGCTTGCATTTCTATAGCACCTTTAACTTAGAGAAAAGTCCCAGAGTACCTCATGGGGGCCTAAAGAAAAATGGCTTCCAAGCCAAAGAAGGAAAGATGAGGAGAGGTGCTCAAAAGCTTGTGCAAATAAGTCGGTTTTAAAAAGGGTCTTAACGGAGGAGAGGGAGGTGGAGTTGAAGTGGGGTTTGGGGAGGGAAATCCAGAGCATGGGGCCTAGGTGGCTGAAGGCATGACTATCAATGGTGGGGTGAAGCTTGAGAGATTCCCTCTATTATTACCTTTAATTTGGTTGAAAGCATTTGGTGAGTGCTGATTGTGTCATTAAAGGAATTAGCTTAGAGAAGCTATTAAACTGACTGTACAAGGATGTTGATTTAATAGTAAGATGCAGTCACAAATACAGTCTGCTTCACTGATCTTGTGTATGTTAATCCATCTCATTTGCAATGTCTGGCTTATTGTTTTATCAGCTAGTTCCCCTGATGATGTCCTTCTGTAAAATAATTCAAAAACAAATCAAGTGAAATTGATAAATAAGTAAACCAAATTTCCTTGCATAATTTTTAAAAGTGCACTATTGCTATCTGGTGTGAATTAGTGTCTTAGGGCTAGAAATTCATGTACTCACCGCCATTCCATAGCACCGTGAAATGGCGATAAAATGGCGGCTGCCGCTCTTTCACCAGCTGGTGGCGAATTCTGCGGCCACCATATTCATGTCCCCCTTTGTGCTACCAGTAACTGGTTGCATCCTGCAAAAAAACCAAAATGGTGGCATGGTGACCTCAATTGGCGTGCAACGCCGACGTAAGGGGCCCAACATTGCCCAACCCCTTTTTTCGGCGCGTTGACCTGAAGCACGGCAACTTTGCGCGCTGGAAAAAAGGGGCCCCATCCTGGCCGCTCTTCAGAGTCCCCGGAGTCGTGGCGTGGTGCGGAGGCTGAAGGAGGGGTGCGGAGCAACAGGCCAGCGCAGAAAGCACTGCCGGCACCTGCACGCATGCTCAGCGAGAGCTGCGCGCATGCTCCTGCCCTCCCAGCGCGTCCTGTGGGCTATGAGCAGGACCCGATGCTCGCAGCCCCTATCCCAGGCCGAAGGGACGTCCGATCTCGCCGCACCCTATCCCCGGCCGAGTGGACTCCCGCACCGGCCGGCCGGCCCGCTGAGTTCCCAGGCAGGTAGGACTTCACTTTTAATTTTTATTTAGTGGCTGTGCCTGTGTGGCTGTTCTTGAGACTTTTGATTGTGGGGGGGGGAGGAGTTGAGTTTTGGGGGTGGGGGGAGGAGGAGACTTTTGGGGAGGGGGAGGGGGAGGAGAGTTTTGAGGTGGGGGGAAGAGATGAGACTTCCAGACCCAGGAGTTGTGATTCCTCCGGTCACTCGGCGGCACCCCCCACCCCGTGAGACGCACCGGCCCAGCAGCTGTGACTTCTCCAGTGCGCGTCTTGCCTCCCCTACCCCAGATCGAATGGCCTCACGCACAGGCCGGCCCGCTGCCTTTCCCCGGACAGACTTTAAAGATAAGGTAGGATTTACTTCTTTTTTAATTGTATTTTATTGGTTTGAGCTTTTTCTTAATGTTTGGTGCTTGGTTGTTGTGGTCCATTCCCTCCCCTATCCCTGCCCTAATGTCTACCAAAGGTGAGCTGCTTTTTCTTCACTGCCCGCAAGGTTTTTCAGAGCTGGCCACATATGCTGACCTAAGTGCATTTGGACTACGTTTTTGCTGGCCAAAGCGGCATAAATGCCTAAAACTGTCGTAAGTGTCTGGGAATGCCCCCTTTTGAAAAAAAAACTGACCTAAAAAAAAATTGTACCTAACTGACTTAAAAAAAATTGTACCTAACTGACTTACTCTGGAGCAAATTTTTTTGGGGATATGGCATTTTTTAACTTACGCCAGAAAAAACAACTTACTCCAAAAAATTTGATGCAAGTCATGGCCAAAATTGGGCTCAGCGTCACCAATGTGAACTTCAACCCAAGCACTGAATTCAGCGCTAGGTCCTAAGCACGCCAGGTTAACTTGCTGTGCAAGCAGGCTATAGGTGGTGATGTCTGCAGCTCTTAAAGGGACACACACATCGTTCAGGTAAGTTTGAATTTAAAGGTTTGGACTGAGCGTTTTTTGATTTTATTGAAGTGGTGGCTTGCTGCAATAGATGTGAAAAGTTTTTTAAGTGTATAGGAAGTGCTGCTGGACACTTGCAAGAGCTTGGATGGTAAATGCAGACCTTTGAGAAACAGAACATGCTGCAAATACTCAGCAGGTCACGCAACATCCATGGAGAGAAAATAGAGTTCACGTCTCAGGTCAACATGCTGCCTGACCAACTGAATATTTCCAGCATTTTATGCTATCATTTCACATTTACACCATCTGCTTGCAGAGGGAAGAGGAATATGCAGAAAAGGAAAAGGCAGAAGTTGAAGAGGAGGAATCAAAGGGAAGGATTTCTCCCAGACAGCCGCTTTGTGGCTGGGATATCTGGAATGGAATCATCCGTCTGTGGTCCCATTGGCTGTGCAGACTGCACTTCTTGGGTGTGCGAAATGAGGAAGGCACAAAGGTGCAGTTGTGCTGACAGGAGGGCGGGAAAGCAAGGGGTGCATGCCAGAAGGAGAATAACATACAAGGATGCCCACATCTTGTATCCTTTCAGCCCTGCCGCTGGCCAAAGGCTCACCCATGCCCCTGTCAAGAATGGGCTGCACCGTCTCCTCCAAGGAGGTGAGGTTAGGCTAGGAATAGGAGATGTGCCTCGTCATTGGTGCAGATTGTTGGTAGATGAGTGATTGGGGGTTGTACATTGAGCAGTGTGTGAGGCTAGTGGTGCAGTTGGCAGGAGATGGCTTTTGAACATGCATTCACTGACCTTGACCAGTGGTCTGAGGTCATGAAGCTTCTTTGGGCTCCAGAGCCAAGTTGTGGGGGCAACACTACTGGCAGTGATGGCCTTAATGATGTACTCCCACATCGTTCTTTCTGGCTGGCCTCCTGGCCTGTCTTGCAGTGTTAACTCCCTGCACAAAGATGGAGTGCTACGTTGGAGACCCTCGGTGCCCCTGTGAATGTTTAAAAATGTATAGAGACATTGAAGTTGAGAACGTGAGAATTGTATAGGGACAGTATAAGCTAACAAAGAATTCATGGAGGAATAGCCATGACATCTCAGACTCGAGACTGCGAAATGTTACAACACTAACACATATTGAAACAAAACCCACAGCTTGCAGAAAAACCTCAAGGTCTTATTAAATCATGTTATTAACCTGAAACATTAACAGAAGGTCTTTGTTTAAAATCAGACCATACTTAGATCGGCTTATGAGTGGACAAAGGGAAAGAGGGATCAAAGAGGATTGGCTGAACTAGGATGTCACTCATATTGTATCTTATTATCTTTTTCCGAAAATGTATAACCGTCGTGCCTTTACAATGTAACGTCACCTTGTCCGTAGGAAAAGTGTAATCTCTATCAAGAGAGTATTCCTTCTGTCTGATAAGGTCCCTGATCGGGATTTGCTTTTTAAATAAAAGCTTGCTTTGTTTAAAGCACAATCGGTATTCGACTCAGTGATTTCACTGAACCAGATTGAGGTAAAAGAATCCAGGAATCAACACCCCTTCCCTGGCTTGCTGAGCCATTTGTGTTAGTGCTGAGGCATTTTTCCCATTTGTTGTGGTTAGGAAGGTAATTCAGCTTTAACAGCTGAATATTTACATTTGAAACCTTTTAAATATTGAATATTTCTTAAAAGGCAGTAAAGACTGAAAGATGTATTGATTCACTGTATTTTATTTTGTATTGTTTTAGTGTGCATGGCCCCTTTAATTCTCAGACCTTATCATTGCCCACAATTCCTTGCAAGCTCCACAACTTCGCTCACAGAGGCTATGGGAAGCTGCAACATTGGACATGGACAGGAACTTCATCCCGGATCTCTACAGCAACACCACCAGGACAGCGTTGCACAGAAGATGAGCACTGCATCACCTATCTCTATGCCCCCCAGACCAATTTCACTCAGTTAGCGTTGCGAGCATTTCCAGCGGCCATTAACTGCACTGGCAACTTTGCTAGCGAATATGAATCTTTTCCCCCGAGTCTTATATTGCAGTTAGGTGTAATCCACTAACATTAATATTTAAACACAAAAGCAAAATACTGCAGATGCTGCAATCTGAAATAAAAACAGAGATTGCTGGCAATCTCAGCGGGTCAGGCAGCATCTGTGGAGAGAAAAACAAAGTTAACGTTTCGGGTCGACGGCCCTTCGTCAGAACTGCAGAATGTTCGAAAAGAATAGATACTTAAGCACTGAAGGGGGAGGGGAAGAAAGAACAAAGGGGAAGGTGTGGAAGGCAGGAGAGATTAGAGAGACAAAAGAGATGATGGGCCGAATTGAAATGGTAATGACAGAAGTTAGAAAAAGGTTAAGCTGGATAGGGTGTGAATAGCAGAATAATGACCAGCTTCGTGAGCATATTCAAATGCTTTGTGAGCTAATAGCACATGGCTGAGGACTAAACTTTATGCACAGTGCATTTAGACTGTTTCAAACAGAGGTACATCTGTGTCTTTTAGGTACTACAGGTCAAAAAGATTAATGTTTTACAAATTAATTTACAAAAAACATTACTGTCAACTATGCATAAGGGATTATGTTTCCATTACATTTTCTGAACTGAGAAGCAGTTTGTCATTATAGGCAGTAATTTTATAAGTTTGCACTATCACTTGGAAAGTTTATCTGTCACATATCAGGAAATCATAAGCACACTACCCACAACTTTATGTCTATTCCACTGGTAGTGCAAACCTGAAAAATAATCCCTTAGTTTTCTTTATACTCCAGGAAACTAGAATCATTATCATGTATAACAAGTCTTGACCAAATTCCTGCAAAACAGCCATGACAAATGATACAATTCATGACATTACCCTTCTGACTTCAATGGCATACTGGGCTAAACTGTTCCTTATTGAGTCTAAAATAGCATTGTATAG